>NC_072482.1:84730266-85033824 GCF_027574615.1 Eptesicus fuscus
TTTAGCTGGATTTTCAGAGAATCAGGGTTTAAAGGGTTTATTGGGTCAACCACAAAAGTAAAATTTAAATTTGAGAGACACTATCTTAATCTTAAAAGGCCAAATTTATGTGTTGCTATGCAGAAGGCAGTGATGAGCATGACAAGCATAAACTAGGATTCTTTCTCTTCAGGATAGTATTTTCAAGAAATCACAGGGCTCTTTCCAGCTGTGGTTTTCATTCTTTCTGCATTTGAGGAAAATATGTGACTATTTGAATCTATGAAACTTTTCACCACAATTCAGTACAATAAAAGGTAAGTGACCATCTGACAGTCCAACTGTCTGACCGGCCAGTACATATGATGCACACTGACCACCAGGGGACAGATGCTCAACGCAGGAGCTGCTGAGCTGTGGTGACTTGGCAGTGGCGGTTCTTGGGTGATGCACCCTGGAACCAGAGAGGTTAATTTCTTTTCAATGTGCACAAATCCGTGCACTGGCCACTAGTACAGTATAATAATAATGACACACAAAAATTAAAAACAATTATGAGACTGGGATGATTTCAAGAAGAACTATAATTTTAAAAATGTTGGACTGCGTGGCTTTATTCTAGAGTCTATAAAAATGTCTGTCCAGCAGTTAACAGGTGCCAATGTGTAGTTTTGATTACATATTGATTAAAAGTATCAATAATTATCACTAATTATTTGGTTACCCTTCAACACCCTGTTTGGGTAGAACTGCTACTTCCCTGAGTTCATTTTATTTTCTTAAAAAATATATTTTCATTGACTTCAGAAAGGAAGAGAGAGAGAGAGAAACATCAATGATGATCATTGATTAGCTGCCTCCTGCACACCCCATGCTGGGGATTGAGCCCACAACCCAGGCATGTGCCCTGACCGGGAATTGAACTATGACCTCCTGGTGCATAGGTTGATGCTCAACCACTGAGCCATGCCGGCTGGGTCCAAGTTCATTTTCTTAAAAGATTAGTAGTCAGAGCTCTTGCATATAACCATAAACACGTTCTTTTTGGTATTGACCAGAACTTACGCTTTGTTTTTTTCTTTAGCACATTATTTTGTCTGATGGAAATCACCATAACAATTTGTGTCTTCAGTTATAGTTAAAAAAATATTGCATGCTTGTTAAAATTTGCCAGGACATTTATGATGTGTTCACAGCAACCCAGAGCCATGAGACACAAATGTCTGGAAAAATCACTGCTCTAGAAAATATCTCAACACATTTTATAAAAACGGAAAGAGCTCTAAATTTAAATTTGAGTTGAGGAAGCTAACATTAGAAAAATATAAGGAAGAAAGGTGACAATGGAAAATCCTGTTTGGATTAGTTTTGTGGTGGTTGTGGTTGTTTATAACCTTAAGAAGAGAAAGATGATAAGGAAGGCAAAATTCAATTAGAAAGGAAACCATGAAAAAGAAAACTTAAACAAATTTTAAATTTAATTTGCTATAATTATTGCTGTCTGCCTTTCTAATTATATAAAAGTTGAACAGCATAAGAGCAAGTCTTTTTGAGCCATTTATAAGAATGTATTTCTACCAGTGTGATTTCCCCTCCAGCTGTCACAAGCGGAGAGAATATATTCCCTCTGTGTAAATTTAAAAAGTCTGGTGGTAACATGAATGGTGGCAGTAAATAACACCACCACCTGCACTTAAATGGAATTTCTGATGTCTTGTTTTTCATTGCTGTCAGTGTATCTCTCCTTAAGACAATATTCCATCAAACTTATAATGAAAATAATAATGTGGCCATGGTTTATTTATTTCTATTTGTAGGATTGAGTTTTTATTGTATTAATCAAACAAAAAATTGATTAGTGTAACACGTGAAACTCTTCAAAAATACTTTTTCAAAATTAATACTTTTATTTATTTTTAATTTTTTAAAATTACAGTTGACATTCAATATCACATTAGTTTCAGGTGTACAGCATAGTGGTTAGACATTTATATAACTTATGAATTGCCCAAAATAAGTACTTTAAAAAAACTTAAGATTTTAAAGACATAAAAATGTTTCAGTATACTATCAACTAAAATAGTTCATTTTCTTTGATTAACAATTTTAGTGAGAAACAAATTTCCAGGAAAGCCAAGACAGTATGGCTATATTTACCCAGATGAAATTGCAATTACTCCTAGAGAAATTTTCTGAAAAGAGTAAAATGATCAAAAGAATGAAATCTTTAGCCACTGCCCATTTTCACAAAGGTTGGGAGACTATACAAGATATGCTATCTGATTAATTAAAATTTATTTTGATTGTAATAATTCTAGAGCCTTTTTTCAAACATAATATGTTAGTAAACATGCTGCCTTCTATGAGATAAAATTCAAATAATAGCATCTCTATGCTTAATATTGAATTTACATTCATCTTTCATATTCATAATTGATATCACAAATTCATATCACAAATTCATATTTTATAGGTATGTGACTGAATCAATGAGGATTATTGGTCATAAAAATTATTTATAAAATAAAGGGAAAAGTATATTGCTAGCACAGGGGGAAAGCATGCCAATCCAATTTCCAGCACTTAGTTGTATGAGTCTTGGGCAAGTTATTTAAAGCCTCTAGTCAGTGTCTTCATCTGTAAAATGGATATAATAGTAGTATCTACTTAATGGGGTTACTATGAAAGTGAATAAGGTAACATTTATAAAGTGCTGAGATAAGGCCTAGATACAATAAGGGCTAGATGAGTATTTTTAAGTGAAATAAATAAATGGGACCAAACGAGTTGGGGAAAATAACCCTTTCTCCTCATTTCAAAATATTTCTAATGGCATCTCTAAAATAAAGCACTGCACTGTTATCCATGAGTAAAAACGTCATTCATTAGAAAATTAGTGAATCCAATAAGAATTAAGTTTAATGTTCATAATAATTGCATTTCTTATAACAGAGCATTTGTCAAGCTGAAAATTGAGTTCAAAGTATGTTGCATTTACATGACAAATAGGGTAAATAATGAAACAAATACAAGTGCCCAAGGTAGAGTAAAAATTTGGGCATAGGAAATAATGCTAACTCTCAAAGGGCAAGATATAAATTTGGTCCCCTCATCCTTCTTGCTTGGCTAATTAGCCTTTCTCTTCTAATCATATGTTAGTAATACTTTAGGATACTAGATTACCTCCAGACCAGTTGAGAAAGACAAGTTAGCCTACAGAGAAGGATCATGGGATTTTCCAAACCATTTCTTAGATAAACCATTTTTATTATTTTTGCAAATAAGGAAACAATAATTTGATCTGCCATTTGTCTTAGAACAATAATAGAGGCTATATTAAGATGTACTATGTCCATTCAAGTTGTCAATACTACCTAGAGTACAGAATCACAGCAGAGGGAAACAAACCCTCTACAGGGAGAGCAACTGCAAAGCTTGTGTCTCTGTGGCCCGATGCTGAAATTGCGTGTCACTGTGGGGCATCAGGATGAGTGGATGATCAAATGCTAGAATAATTTGAAGCTTGAGTTGGGGGCGAGGGGCTAAGACTTGAAAATGCCCAAATTAAATTCCCACCTCCAGGGGCAAAAGGAGCACTACAGCACGCTGGAGCTGAGCATTCTCAGCTCTGCAAGCAGATAGGAATAAAACAGTGGTTCTCACTTTAAGGCATCCAGAATCACCAGGAGAGATTGTCTAAACACAATGTGCTAAGCCCCACCTTCGGAGTTTCTGATTCAGGAGGTCTGAGGTGGGGCCTAAGAATTTGCATTTCTAACCAGTGCATGGTGCTTGCTGGTGGTGCTGGCCAGGAGCAGCCTTTGAGAAGCACTGAGTGGAGTCATTTTCCATAATGTTGTCCGATAGACTCACTTCCATGGATGGGTCTTCTGAAAAAATACCAAACCAGGAAAAAATAAATTTTGTATGGTTTCAAAAACTATGAAATTCTGAGTAAAAATAATTTATTTTTACACAATGTATCATATGCTAATATGATCATGAATTTTTAATCTCAAAATATGCTATGTATAATCTATGGACACAGACAATAGTGCAGTGAAGGCCTGGGGTGGGGTGGGAACTGAATGAAGGGGGGCAATGGGGGAAAATGGGGAACATCTGTAATACTCTCAACAATAAAGATAAAATATATGTGGTATGTAATACACAGTGGTTTACAAAGCCTTTGACCATAAAATTTCTTCTGAAAGCCATCTATTTGTATCACCCAGATCTAGCATTTAATGGAACACACTCTAAGGTATTCTTGAAAAGATGGTTTTAAGGTTGCTTGCAGTTCATACATTCTAATGAGATTCAGAATTTCTTCATAGTCTTAGAGGATGTCTGATAAAGGACATATGGTTAAGTAGGAAATTACAAATTCTCTCAAGGGAGTACCTGATTCTGTTACATCTGAGTACTGATTAATTGCTGACTGATGGGCATATATATAGTCTGACCATCTCAGTGGATAATTATAGTGGGGCTCATGACAGAATTTAAATTTCTTTTACTCCTGACTGATTTTCAAGCCCCATCTCTCACCACTTTTTAATCTGAATTTTCTGCTCCTGCCAAATTGAACTATTGCTTTTCCCTGGACATCCCATACTCTTAAATCTTGTCTGCCTTTGTATATGCTCCTTCCTTTCCCTTAGCCTGCAATCTTCCTTCTCCTACCTACTTTATCTGCTGGGGACTTTATACACCTTTAGTCCTTCCTTTCTTCTAAGAATGATTCATTCTCTGAAGCTTTCCCTGACTAAATCTCTTTAGCTCCCCAGCACAATATGTTATGCTATAAGAATTAGTTTGTCTGTTTTGATCCTAGGGTTCCTTAAGGGCAATGGAAATAAGTGTTCTGTCATCCTGTGTTTCTTAAAACCAGCATACTGCCCCAATAGTAGCAGATGAATGCCACTACAAGTTTTTTTGGCTGTGTGGCCTGTTACAGATTCATTGTGATAGAAACAGAATTTTTGAGAACTTATTCAAACCAGTCTGAATTTATTTACTAGCTGTAGTAGGCTGAATAATGCCCCACAATGATGCCAACTTCCAAATCCCCAAGACTTGTGAATGTTACTGTACATGGTAAAAATGACTTTGAATATGTGACTAAATTTAGAGGGGGAAATTATCTTGGATTATACCTGGTACAGCTCAGCTCAATGTAATTACAATGGTCCTTATTAGAAGAAGGAAAAGGGATATTTTACTATAGTGGTGGCATATCAGGGTAACTTGAGGAAGATTTGTCAAGCCATTGCTGACTTTGAAAGTGGAGGATGAGGCCACAAGCCAAGGAATGCAGGTGCTCTCTAGAAATTGGGAAAGGGGAAGAATTAGGGATTATCCCTTAATGCCTTCAAAAGGAATGCAGCCCTGCAAACCCATTTTAGACTTCTGAACCATAAGATAATAAAATTGTGGTATGTTGGGAGATCCAAGATGGCAGCGTAGATAAACATCTGGGCTGCTGCCGTCCACAACAATTTCCAAAACTACAACTAAAAGAACATCTATCACCCAGAACCACAGGAAAGCTGGCTGAGCGGAACCTCTACAACTAGACCGAAAGAGGCGGGAGCAATCAGGGCACAAATGCTGAAAAACTGAGGTACAGGGGAGCGCGCGCACGAAACGGGCTGGCGGCGGAGCCCAGCTGGAGGTGGGCATTGCTTTCTTCAATCCGAAGAGAGACAAGCCCCCAATCTCTCTGAAATCCAGTTTCTGGGGAGAGACTGGACTGTCTGCCATTGGGTAGGAGAGTGAGGGTGGCTTGCTAGCAGGGCTGTGTGGAGGTAGAATTGTTGGCGGTGCTGGGCACAAGAAGTGGGGACGCGATTGGAGGCGGCTCACTGCCAGCAATCGCTGTTTGCCACGCCTTAGCCTAGTGATGCCCTGAGACTCCACCCCGCATAATCTACAAGCACACCCAAGCTCCTAGCAGTGGCTTTTGCATATTAATGGCCTTCTCTATTGCAGTTTAAACTAGTAAACTTGCAACCTGGTACAGACAGCTCCAAAGCCTCCAAGCTCCAAGCAGGGAGGAGAGGACTGTGGTTCTTGCTGTAGCTCCTGCAGGGTAGCCTCAGACAGCAGCTGAACTGCACCCCATTGGAGATCCAGAAGCCACTATACCTAGAAGTCAGTGTGAGACACCAGATTTCAACTCCTCACATCGATAAGTGACACATTCGGGAAGCGGACTCAGTGAGCACCAAAACCCCACTGAAACAAGCCCTGTACCATAAGCGTGTCTCCAGCACAGCAGTGCTTCCATTATAGACACAGCAGGTCCTCACAGCCAATTGGCCTGGAGGTCAATTCCTCCCAGTGTACCAACAGCAATCAAGGCTTAACTACACCAAGACTTTTCACTCAGCCCACAAAGGGGTGTACCAAGAGCGACCACCTAGGGTGATTGGGAAAGCTGAGCTACCGGCCCCTATAGGTCACTGACCACACAAAGCCACTCCATCAACACAGGGAGGCAGCCAAAATGCGGAGACACTAAAGCATGTCATGAATAGGAGAGATAGAGGAAAGTAAACTACTGGATGACAGTGTTCAGAACCACATTTATAAGGTTACTCAAGAATCTTCTAAAAACCACTGAGAAACTTGAAGAGACCTTCAAGGAACTTAATGAGAATACCAAAAAAATGGAAAAGGACCAGTCAGAAATTAAGCATACACTGTTTGAAATAAAGAATATACAGAAATTCAACTGTAGATCACCGTACCCCAAGAGTCAAACCGAAGATCTGGAATATAATGAAGCAAAAAACACCCAACCAGAGAGGCAGAAAGAAAGAAGAATCCAAAAGTGTGAGAATAGCGTAAGGAGCCTCTGGGATGGCTTTAAGTGTACCAACATCCGAATCTTTGGGGTGCCAGAAGAAGAGAGAGAGCAAGATACTGAAAACCTATTTCAAGAAAATAATGACAGAAAACTTCCCCCACCTGGTGAAAGAAATAGACTTACAAGTTCAGGAAGCACACAGAACCCCAAACAAGAGGAATCCAAAGAAGACCACACCAAGACACATCATAATTAAAATGCCAAGGGCAAAAGACAAAGAGAGAATCTTGAAAGCAGCAAGAGAAAAACAGTTAGTTACCTACAAGGGAGTACCATACAACTGTCAGCTGATTTCTCAACAGAAACTATGCAGGCCAGACTGGAGTGGCAAGAAATATTCAAAGTGATGAACAGCAAGAACCTACAACCAAGATTACTCTACCCAGCAAAGCTATCATTCAGAATTGAAGGTCAGATAAAGAGCTTCACAGACAAGAAAAAGCTAAAGGAGTTCATCACCACCAAACCAGGATTACATGAAATGCTGAAGGGTATTCTTTAAGATGAGGAAGAAGAAAAAAAAGGTAAAGGTAAAAATTATGAACAACAAAAAGACATCAAATACATACCTACCAACAAGTGAATCTAAAAATCAAGTGAACAAAAAATCTGAAGAACAGAATGTACTGGTGAATATAATAGAATCAGGGACATAGAAAGGGAGGGGATGGACAATTCTCAGGGGGAAGGGGTTTGAGGGGTGTAGGAAAAGATTGGACAAAAATCTTACACCTATGGATGAAGACAGTGGCGGGGGGTAAGGGTATGTGGTGGGGTGGGGAATCAGGTGGAGGGGAGCTATGGGGGGAAAAAAAAAAAGAGGAACACCTGTAATAATCTGAACAATAAAGATTTATTATAAAAAAAATTGTGTTACGTTAAGCCACTAAGTTTATGGCAATTTGTTTCAGCAGCAATAAGAAACTAGTAAACTGATGGGAACAATATTACAAAACATATGAATAGATTCTCTAAAGAATTAGTATCCCCCAAAGAATCACATATTCTAAATTCCATCATTACAATTATTATAAAGACTAGAGGCCCAGTGCACAACATTCGTGCACAGGGGTGTGTGTGGGGGGGTCCCCTCAGCCCAGCCTGCACCCTCTCAAATCCAGGACCCCTTGGGGGATGTTCGACTGCTGGTTTAGGACATCCCTCTCACAATCTGGGACCGCTGGTTCCTAACTGCTCACCTGCTTGCCTGCCTGATCACCCCTAACTGGCCCCCCCCCCCCACCGGCCTGGTCGCCCCTTACTGTCCCCCCTGCCGGCCTGGTCGCCTCCAACTGCCTCTCTCTGCCAGCCTGGTTGCCCCTAACTGCCCCCCCTGCTGGCCTGGTTGCCCCTAACTGCTCCCCCCCCCCAACCCCTGCTGCCAGCCTGGTTGCCCCACACAGCCTGCTGTTCAGTCATTTGGTTGTCCCTCACTAACCCCCCTGCCGGCCCATGCAGCCTGCTGTTCAGTCGTTACTGTTACTGTGACGGTGTCCCGGACAATTTGCATATTCCTCTATTATTAGTATAGATAGTATCAGAAAATGCTTATATATTGCTTACTATGTGTTGAGTGCTTTATTTATTTTATTTTTAAAATCCTCACTGGAGGATATGTATTTTAGAGAGAGAGGGACATGGCGGTTAGGTGGGGGTGGGGTGGGGGGAGACATCAATCAGTTCCCTCCTGTAAGTGCCCCAACTGGGATCTAACCTGCAACCTGAGTATGTTCCCTGAGTAGGAATTGAACCCTCAGCCTTTTGGTATATGGGACAATGCTCCAGCCAACTGAACCACCTGGCCAGGGCGTGTTGAATGCTTTACGTGCATTAACCATCTGAACTAACTTACATTCAGTATCTCTACTTACTGATGGAGAAGACAAGGCAGTGATTTTAAGTAGGTTATGCCTGATCATACATTACTAAGTGGTTGAGAAATATTTTACATTAGGTCTGTCTGTTCCAAACCACTGTGCTATTTATCAGAGCAACATATGACTTTCATCCACAATTAAGGACGAGATGATAGCTATAGTCATGTCCAATTGGTGGTACTATGGTTCCATGTAATGGTCAGCAGAAGTGTGCGGCAGCTTTTAAGACAATTAGTTTTTTTCTTTATGGCCTAGCTAGAAAGCTGACCCTTATAAAAGTAACTTCTATAAAACTTAGTATACATCCATATGTAAAATTTGCATATGCACCTTGATATAGATATATATTTTTTTAGGGGTTACACATAATACAGCCTTGATAAGCTGAGTGAATTCTACATGCCTGGAGCACTGACTTGTTTCGAATATAGTCTTGCCATTTCCTTGTGTGACCTGTATATACAAATTTCAGCACTTTTAAAGGCATACATTCTATGATGAACCATGATAATACTTATGGTTAGAAAACATATATGGTTTCAAACTTATGGTTGAAAGCAAATATTTTAAGTGACTCAAGAAGTACAGTTGGTAAAAGCATGAAAATAAAATCATTACCTAGCATAGTATCTGGAACATAATAGTCATTCAAATACTTGTTAATTAAATAAGACAATTGAAATATTAGTCAAAGTCAATGTAACTCCTCATCCCTTCTCCATTTTACATGCATACACACATCTTACCCACGTACATGTGCTACCAGAATGCATTGTTATACCTTATTCTGTAATTTCTTGTATATTTTTTTGTTTGTTTGTTGCTTGTTTGCTTGTGGTTTTTGGTTGATTTTCCTTAACAGGACAGTGTGAACTTTCTTTTTCTTATTACGTGTAGTTTTGCTTTATTTTTAAAAGCTCTGCTTCATAGTCCATGGTGTGAATATACCACTATTTAACCAGTCTCATTCTGATGGATGTTCAGATTGACTCCATTTTTATTGCTAATAAAAGTAATGCTATTACAAAATGCTGTAATCGTCTTTATTCGCTTGAGTGATAATATTCATAGACTAGCCACCTTGAAGTGCAATTCCTGATTCAGAGGTAGGTACACTTAACATTTTTGACAGATTCTTAAAGGCATTTTAACAACAAAATGTCTGTATGAATGGTTGCAATGATTTATATCGACACCAAATTTATGAGCGTTTCTCCCCCCGACCTCTATACTCTCACTGATTCTGGGTGTGAAAAAAATCTTTCAAGTTTTTCAATGAGATAAATTTCACATACACTAGAGAGTGTTTTCCAATATTTCCAGACTTGTGAAAGTGATATAAAAAAACACTGAAGAGGTAGAATGCATAGCACTCTAAAAATATTTGCTCATGCTCCTGTTCTTACTAGGGAAGGAACTCCTAGTAAGATTTCCTAGTTACTGAAATGTAACACTTTGTAAGTACAAAGTAGTGTATGTGGAACATGCAGGGTAAAGCTGTAGGACTCAAATATTGAGCGCTTTCAGGATCCAGTAGGCACAGCGATCGATAGGACTGAATTTGTTTGGTGAGAGGTCCTAGTCATCATTATGAAAAGTAAGCTGGGTCTAGGGTAGGTGGAGAAAAGACATTAAACATTTCAGAAGCATGTCTGATGTTGGAAATAACTGAGCTTGTGGGGCTTACCTGCGGTTTCTAGACAGGGTTTTATTTCTGTTGCCACCGAACTGCTGTCATTCGCCAGGAAACTCCTGTGAAGATGATAAAAGAGCAGCCTCTGTGGTAACTTAAATCTGGGTTTCGAAACTTCAGCACGTACATTTTGGGGACTGACATTTTATTAATTCGTATGAATGCAGGAAGGAAGTCAGAGGCATGGAGGCTGCCACCAGCTGTAAATAAGAGCTTAGCTGACAGGCAGCCCACAGCAACTGGCACATTGTAGCCCCAAGCCATGGCTGCCGAGGCCACTCAGAAGCAGCTGGAACACTTCTTTGGTGATGAGTGCCTAAAAGCAAACAAGAAGAAAAAAATAAACAAGAACTCTAAACCTGTGGAGAAACAGAGCCACAGGCAGCTACCGTATACACACAGTATATTTGGAAAAAAAAACACAGGAAATTATACTTAAGAATCATTATTTCTGAGGGAAGGCTTACTAATACAGGGCATCAAAATTCTGATGAGAGGTGCCCAACGAGAAAAGCATAAAGATGTCCCTCCCCGGCCTGACCCAGCGTGGCTCAGTGGCTGATTATCGACCTGTGAACCAGGAGGTCACAGGTCGATTCCCGGTCAGCACACATGCCCAGGTTGTGGGCTTGATCCCCAGTGAAGGGTGTGCAGGAGGCAGCCAATCAGTGATTCTCTCTCATCACTGATGTTTCTCTCTCTCTCTCTCTCTCCTCCTCCTTTCATCTCTGAAATCAATGAAAATATTTAAAAAATGTCTCTCTCCTCAGGCACCAAGCAAATCGGCACAGGAAGAGGACAGGTACCCTGAACTCCAAGAAAAGTAATACATGAATGAGAATAGCTTCCATAATCAAATTCTATATCTTGCAAACACCTGTTCCAATTGAAAAGAGGGACACGTACAATCTGATGGTTGGACTATTTAAAATGGAATCATTCATAAGCAGTCCCATGTGTACGATATATATGTGTATATGTAGTGCTTGATATATAATATTTGATGTATGTATCATCACTGGTACTCTTTCTAATTAAATATTGATATATATTTACTTGTCAAATGGAGACAAACCAGATGCTTTTTTTTGAATAAAAAGTTAACACAGGCTGCAATTTAGTGCCAAAAAGAAACGGTGCCCTGCAATTACTTCAAGTATGTCAGAAAGGTAGACACCATACTCAGTCAAGTTTAGCTAGTGTAGCTCTAAGATCCTATACCATTAGAATTTTTAAAAGAATATTACATTTCTAAAGTACAGGTGAAAAATCAATGATAGATGGGTATGAAGAGCACATCAAAAGACAATGTGGCATGTCTGGGACAGAATGAGGTTACACGCCCAGGTTTCTTGATTCCTAGTTCCACCCGAATATACGAATTAATATTTCCTAAACACAATTACAGTTGTTATCACATTTGCTTTGAGCCTGTGATATAAAAATTAGCAGGTTAAAGGAGAAATATCCACCAAACAGACAGGCAGAGGACAGATTGGGTCTGCATTGCTGGTTCTTGTCCAGTTCGATCACTCACTGTGTGGCATAGGGCAAGAGACACCCTGCCCAATGCATTCCATCTATACATTTGTAATAATAATAATCACAGCTCATAGTCTTGTTGGAGGATACTATAAAAACACACACACAAGTGACTGATTTATAACAAGGTCTGGCATGAAGTAATTGCTCAAGGAGCTATTATTCTTATTCTTATCAGAGGAGTCTTCTAGCCACTAAGCTTTCACCAACTGTAGGTCTGTGAATATAAATAGAAAAACATAATGTAAAACAGTGGTTTTCTTCCCAAACCCGTGGCAAAGTGTGCTTCTTATTCAGATTAGAAAACAGAAGTCTGCAGTTTTAGAATTGCAGATAAGCTTTTACTGACTGTAAATAATCTAGAATAGGATTGCTTGGCCAACCCCCAACTTTAACCAGCTCTTTGACTCATGTTTCCATTTGTAATGTTGCTGGTTCAGCTGTATTATTTACTTTTTTTCTTTTTTATTTCAAAATATAGGGGTCTATTTAATTTTGTACCATGAAATCAGAAATGTTATGAAAAAAAAGAGATATAACTACTTTGAGTATTCTCTTATTCTTGCTCTTTTCCTAAAAAATTCCCTCTGTTGAAAGGGGGATGGATATATATATACCCATATCCTATCTAATAAAAGAATAATATGCAAATTGACCATCACTCCAACACACAAGATGGCTGCCCCCATGTAGTCAAAGATAGCTGCCCCCATGTGGACAAAAGATGGCTGCCACAACATGGCCATCAGGGGAGGACAGTTGGGAGGGACCAGGCCTGCAAGGGGAGGGCAGTTAGGGGTGACCAAGCCTGCAGGGGAGGGCAGCTTAGGGGTGACCAGGCCTGCAGGGAAGGGCAGTTAGGGGCAAACAGGCTGGCAGGGGAGTAGTTAGGCATTAATCAGGCTGGCAGGGGAGTGTTTAGGGGGTGAGAAGGCTGGCAGGCAGAAGCAGTTAGGGGCAATCAGGAAGGCAGGCAGGCAAGCAGTTGGGAGCCAGCAGTCCTGGATTGTGAGAGGGATGTCTAAATGGGCAGTCGGACATCCCTCGAGGGGTCCCAGATTGGAGACAGTGCAGGATTGGCTGAGGGACACACACCCCCGTGCAAGAATTTCATGCACCGGGCCTCTAGTATATATATATTTATCGATGTGTCACCCACTAAAACTTTTCTCTTCCCTTAAAGTTTTTTGTATTAAACTGTGCAAACCAACCACTTTCTACCATTTCTTCATGGCTGCTTACTAGGAATAAACTCTAACTAGTGAGACTTGGATTGCCTCTGTTCTCCTCCTATTGCCTTTTGTTGCCTCCATACCCCAGGACTCCAAGACTTCAGCATGGGCCCTGTGGGGTCCACCCTCCTGTCCCTTTCCTTTAGGATCTGAAAGTCTCTGCTTCCTCTTGCTCTAACAGAGTCATCATTCTTCACCAATGAAAAGGCTTCACCTTCTAGGACTTTATATTGAAGATGCATCTAGGAGCCCAGCGGCAGATGAGTGAGGTAGACAGTCTTTGGCAAGTGGGTCTGTAAGTTCCCTTTAGGTCACACTTTGTACAGCTGCACCATTTCCATTTACTCCATTCTTTTCTAGAACCATCTTTGGCCTCATACAGAATTATGAAACTACTAGGGGCCCTGTGCACGAAATTCGTGCACTGGAGTTGGGGGTCCCTCAGCCCAACCTGCCCCCTCTCACATACTGGGTGCCCTCAGGGGATGTCCTACTGATGGCTTAGGCCTGCTCCCCACTCTCCTTTGTGGGAGGCAACCGGGCTGATCAGGGGAAGGCACCAGCTCCATCACCCCACTGCTGCAGCCACTACCAGTCACCACAGCCACGAAGGTGTTTTCATCAACACGGACTCCAGTCCCTTCACCAAGAAAAAATGACAACTTTCTTTAGGCATTTTCAAGATGTGTCTTTCATAGGATATGCTTTTTTTTTTTTTTTTTAATCCTCACCTGAGGGTATGTTCCCATTGATTTTTTGAGTGTGGAAGAGAGAGGGAGAGACAGAGAGAAACATCAATGTGAGAGGGACACTTTGATTGGTTGCCTCCTGAATGAGCCCTGACCATGGGCGCCAGGCTGGGGGGCACGCAGGGACTCCTGGGCCGCACGCAGTGGTGGCCCCCAAGGGTCTCCACACACCCCAGAGGCCAGCAGCCAGCCCCCCATCATGTGCGCCAGGCTGGGGGCGTGGACCCAAACTGCCTCTTGGTGCTGGAGCATTCCAAAGCGGCTGGGGGCACTATGGTGACAGGGGATGTTTCCACCCCGCCCCGCCCCCAGCCCCTTGGCTCCTGCACCTATAGGCTCAAAGTGGCCAGGGGGCGTTCTGGGACCTGAGGATGTTTGCGGGACCCAGCCCCTTGGTGCCTGCACCCTTAGGCCTTAGGCTCCAAGTGGCCAGGGGGCATTATGGGACCCTGCCGCTCAGGACCTAAGTGCGGGCCTACAGGCTCTGATCGGCCTGGGTCCGGAGGATGTTTATGGGACCCAGGCCGCTCAGGACCTAAGCGCAGGCCTACAGGATCTGAGAGGCTTGGGTCTGAAGGATGTTTCCCAGACCCCAGACTGCTGCAAGTGTTTGGGGGCGGGAACATTCCCGTGTCGCTATGACGACACGGGAATGTTCCCACCCCGCCAAGGCTCCCAGTGGCCAGGGGGCGTTCTGGGGCCCCTGCCACTCAGGACCTAAGCGTGGGCCTACAGGCTCTGAGTGACTTAGGTCCCAGACCCCAGACTGCTGCAAGTGTTTGGGGGCGGGAACATTCCCAGTGGCCAGGGGGTGTTCTGGGGTCCCCGCGGCTCAGGACCTAAGCGATCCCAAGCGATCCCGCCTGGGTCCGGAGGATGTTTATGGGACCCAGGCCACTCAGGACCTAAGCGCGGGCCTACAGGCTCTGAGCGGCCTGGGTCCGGAGGACGTTTACAGGACTCAGGCTGCTCAGCACCTGCATATGCAAATTAACCGCCATCTTGTTCATTCTGATTGGCTGTGGGCGTAGCGAAGGTGCGGTCAATTTGCATGTTTGGGTATTATTAGGTTAGATTTGTGATGTCTTGGTGACATTATACCTTTTTTTCTACACAAATTTGGAATACTGTAGAAGTATCTAACATAATAGGAACCTAGAGATATTAGAGGTCAAATTAAAGAATTTTTAAGAGATCATAAATAGATTGCTTGTATCCTTTTAGATGAAATGTGTAAGGTGCACATTCGATCTTAATTAATTAGTAAAAAAAATAATGTCTCGTTTTTCTTTGTGACCTTCTACCATTTTCATTAAACAAGTACAGTTTCATATTTGTGCTAATTTTCTGGCCTAGCAAGTCTTCCCAAACCTCTAAGTAAAACCTCTCTATAATTCAAAATTCAAATTCTATGCTTCATGGAAAGCTTTTTCTCAATTTCTGTAGGGTAGCCTACAGCCCTCCACAGTATTTTACAGTTATCTCTCCTTTAAGATCTGACATGCCTACTGTCATTATATATTCATTTCCTTGCTTCAACAATCGGGCTCTGAGGGGTTTATTTTTCCCATTTCTCTCACAGAACCTGGTTCAGATTAAATGCTTAACTAATGTCTTATAATAGAAGAATAGCTTTAAGGGAACCATTGAAGGCTTCACTTTTATATAGTTTGCTATTTTAGTGGGTTTTTTTTTTAAACATTCTTTTCCCCAAGAAACAAATAATAAAACAAACTGTTTTGCACAGGGGTCTGAGATTATCATACATAAGTTTAAAAAGGGAGCTACAATTATGATTGGAGATGAAAATGTGACTTTTGGATCTTTGAGAACATTTAACAAAATGTCTTACAGGAATGGCAATCTAAATACCTGGGTTTCAGTCTTTGTTTTGCCTTTAAGTTGCTAGGTGAATTTTTTGAAACCAGAGGTTAAATGCCTGGTATAAATTAGGATACTTTCAATTGTAAATAATAGAGAACTTAAACTGTCTTAAACACAAAGGGAAATTTTCTATTCATGTAATTGAAGTCTTAAATGAGGGGTTATTCAGAGGCTTAAAATGTCAACAGAACCCTGGCCAACTTGGCTCAGTGGCTGAGGGTCGACTTATGAACCAGGCAGCCAGGGTTTGATTCCTGCGGGTTCAATCCCTAGTGTGGGGCATGCAGGAGGCAGCTGATCAAATGATTCTCTCTCATTATTGATGTTTCTATCTCTCTCTCCCTCTCCCTTCCTCTCTGAAATCAATAAAAATATATTTAAAAAATGTCAACAGAGACTGGTTTGCTCATATAGTTTAGTTCTAACTTTCAGTATGGTGGTACTCATCAATGAAATCTATGACAAAAGTAGCAAGAATATACAATGGGGAAAATACAGTCCCTTCAATAAATGGTGTTGGGAAAACTGGAAAGCTACCTTCAAAAAAATAAAACTAGATGATTTTTTACACTATGTACAAAAATACACTCAAAACATATTAAAGACAAATTTAAGACTTGAAACCATAAAACTCTTAGAAGAAAACATGGGCTGTGAACTCTTTAGCATCACTCGTAGCAATATTTTTTAGAGATGTCTTCTCAGGCAAAGATAACAAAAGCAAAGATAAACAAATGAAACTACATCAAACTAAAGAGCTTTGCACAGTGAAGGAAATCTATATATATAAAAGCCTAAGTGACCGTTACGACTGAATGACCGGAATGACCAGAATGACCAGTCAACCAGTTGCTATGATGCTCACTGACCACCAGGGGGCAGATGCTCAATGCAGGAGCTGCCTTCTGGTGGTCAGTGCGCTCCCACAGCCAACCTCCCATGGCTAGCCAACCTCCCGTGGTCCCTACCCCCGGCCGACAGGCCCTGGCCAGCCTGGCCCAGATCAGGACTGGGCAAGACGTCCTGGAAAGGCCCTGATCACCGGCCAGGCCTAGGGACCCCACCCATGCACAAATTTCATGCACCAGGCCTCTAGTCATTAATAAAAGGTAACCTACTGAATGGAAGAAGATATTGGCTAACGAGATATCCAGTAAGGGGGTAATATCCAAAATATATTTAAAAACTCATGCAACCCAACATAAAAAACAAACAATCTGATTAACCTTTTGCACTTGGATGTCGAGTGTGACTCGACACGGTTAGCATCGGTAGCAGCTCTTTTTATACTCTTTGAATGTATCAATAATTTGAAATAAAAAAAATCCAAATAAATAAGTTTGTATGAAAAGAAACTCCAGTTTTTTATTCTACTGCCGTGCTTTGTGAAATCTGGGGTATTTAAAAAATTAAATCCCGAGTAGAATAAAGGAATTGAGAAAAAAGCTAGCGAGTGCAAAGGGTTAAAAATGGGCAGAAGGCCTTGGCTGGTGTGGCTCAGTTGGTTGGAGTCTTGTACACTAAAAGGTCATGGTTTTGATTTGAGGTCAGGGCACATACTCAGGTTGCAGGTTCCATCCCTGTCAGGGTTCAATCCTGCAACCTGAGTGTGTGCATCAATATGCTATAGTTGTGGTACAGAGTAAATAAGATAATATATGGAAGCCTCTAAAACAAAGTCTGGCAAATAGGTGGAGCTCAGTTATCTACTTACAGACTTTTAAAAAATAAAAATATTATGTATTTAAATGTCATTATCTAATTTTAAATGTGCTTAATAAATAAATTAGGAAGCTATCCAAACAAGGTTTTAAAAAAATGATACTGATGATTTTTAAAAAACTACAACCTTTTAAAAAAAATCTACAGAAGTCAAAAATATATGTGAACATGTTTCAATGATGGACTTTTTTTCTGTCTCTATTTAACCATAAATTCTATACTCTTATTGTTCAGCATTAGAGTTCAAAGCATATGATCAGCTGAGTTTTAGTACAAATTACATAGTATTAATCTAGTTAAAGGTATCTAAAAGTTTGTCATATAGCCTAAAATAATTTGACTGGGTCATTTACAGTTATTTGTTTTTACAAAATATGGCATGCCCAAAGAAAAAGTCAGCAGTGAGACCCGGGTGTCAGTACTTTAAAAACATTTTCCTTTCTCTCAGAAGCTATGATTCACTGGTTCGGGCTGTTTGGAGAACACCAAATATGTGTTCTTTGACCTCTGTGTAATTTATTTAAACTCCAACTCAATAACGTTAAATGCAGTTATCATCACAATGCTTCCAGCAATGGTCAGCGATCTGTGAAGATGCACTACACTGTCTCATTGAACCAAAAAGAAAAAAGAAGAAACCCCGACAGTCTGAAATAAGCACAATCTAACTGCCTAACAATTAGATATCGTATCTTACAAAAACATGTGCAGCACAGCCGTGACCTTTGTTCTAATTAAAACTCCCTGGCAACTGACTCTTCTTCCCCAGACACACCTCCTTAAATAGCCTTGAAATAACTGACTATTTACAAAGCCAGCCCTGTCAAATACCCACTAGTAATGCCATTTCCTTCCCTGAAAATCTGTCTGTTTTCCGTGGCAGGCTTTGTGCTCTCACAGTTTTGACTTGTTAAGAAAGATGTCAAAGTCAGGTAGAAGACAAGTCTGAGAATCCCAGAGGAGCCACTGAGTAAGAAAATGGAAAAGAGGGACCCATCAGGGAGCGGTGTTCTCTGTGTGTCCACACTGGCATGGGAGCCTACATGGAGATAGGTGACGTGGGGATGTGGAGGTGTGAGCTGGGAAAGAGATGGAATTTGAAAGTTTAACAATAGTTCATACCAGTGTTAAGATTATTCTTTGACTAGTGGCCTGGTGCACGGAATTTGTGCACGGGGGTGGGGGGGGGTGTCCCTCAGCCCAGCCTGCACCCTCACCAATCTGGGACCCCTCGAAGGATGTCCTACACTGCCAATTTACAGGGATCGGGCCTAAACTGGCAGTTGGACATCCCTTTCGCAATCCGGGACTGCTGGCTCCTAACCGCTCACCTGCCTGCCTGCCTGATTGCCCCTAACCACTCTTCCTGCCAGCCTGCTTGCCCCCAACTGCCCCCTGCTGCTGGCCCGCTAGCCCCCAAATGCCCCCCACCAGCCTGATCACCCCCAGTTGCCCCCCATGCCAGTGTGCTCGCCCCCAACTGCCCCTCTGCTGGCCTGCTCACTCCAAACTGCCCCCCCCACTGTCCTGATCACCTCCAACTGACCCCCACTGATGGCCTGCTTGCCCCCAACTGGGCCCCCTGCTGGTCTGCCCATCCCCAACTGACCCTCCCGCCAGCCTGATCACCCCCAACGTCCCCCCCCTGGCCTGATCACCCACAACTGCCGCCCCATCCTGGACTGATCACCCACAACTGCCCTCCCCTCTTGGCCTCTAACCACCTCTACCTCATCACCGCTACCATGGCTTTGTCCAGAAGAACGTCTGGAAGGTCTCCTGGAAGGTCTCCCAGTCTAATTAGCATATTGCCCTTTTATTAGTATAGAAAGAGGCCTGGTGCATGGGTGGGGGCTGCTTGGTTTGCCCTGAAGGGTGTCCCAGATCAGGGTGGGCATTCCCTTGGGGTGTGGGGCAGCCTGGGCAAGGGGCCTGTGGTGGTTTGCAGGCCAGCCATGACCCCATGGGGTGAGGGTCCCTGCTGGGGGGGATGTGGTCAGCCTGGGTGAGGGGCTGAGGGCTGTTTTCAAGCTGGTCACACCCCCTTCAGGGTGGGGGTTCCCACTGGGGTGCCTGGCCAGCCTGGGTGAGGGGCTGAGGGCCATTTTCAGGCTGGCCACGCCCCCAGTGGGGACTCTTACTCCATGGGGGCATGGCCAGACTGGGTAAGGGGGTGAGGGCCGTTTTTAGGCTGGCCACATCCCCTTCAGGGTGGGGGGTCCCACTGGGGTGCCTGGCCAGCCTGGGTGAGGGGATGAGGGCTGTTTTCAGGCTGGTCACACCCCCTTCAGGGTGGGGGTCCCCACTGGGGTGCCTGGCCAGCCTGGGTAAGGGGCTGAGGGCCATTTTCAGGCTGGCCACAGCCCCCAGCGACCCAGGCCCCCAGCCCCTCCTTCAGCGGCAGCCAGGGCGGGCTGGAAGCCTGGGTCTTCCCTGGTGATCCAGGCTCCCAGCCCCTCCTTTTTTTTTCCAGCCCCGCCTTGAGTGGAGGCCAGGACGTGCTGGAAGCCTGGGTCACCCCCAGTGACCCAGGCCCCCAGCCACTCCTTGAGCGACGGCCAGGGCGGGTGGGAAGCTTGGCCTCCTCCATCGCCGGGGGCAACCCAAGCCTCCTGCTTGCTCCAGCTCTGTGGCTGCTGCCATCTTTGTTGGGTTAATTTGCATACTTGCTCCTGATTGGCTGGTGGGCATAGTGGAGGGACGGTCAATTTGCATGTTTCTCTTTTATTAGTGTAGATGTTTATTCTTGGTAGATATTTATTAAACACATAGCCATGTACGAAGCACTCTGTTAGCTGCTGAGAACACTGTGTTAAGCAAAACAGACATGGATGCTCCCTAAGATTACTCTTCTTTTTTTTTTAATCAACCATTTTCTTTTTCTTTTCTTTTCTTTTCTTTTCTTTTCTTTTCTTTTCTTTTCTTTTCTTTTCTTTTCTTTTCTTTTCTTTTCTTTTTCTTTTCTTTCTTTCTTTTTCTTTATTGATTATGGTATTACATATGTGTCCTTATCCCCCTTTTGCCCCCCACACCTCCCCACTCATGCCTTCACCCCCCTAGTGTCTATGTCCATTGGTTAGGCTTTTACTCATGCATACAAGTTCTTTGGTTGATCTCTCCCCCTTCTCCCCACCCTACCCTGCCTTCCCTCTGAGGTTTGATGGTCTGATCCATGCTTATCTGTCTCTGGATCTGTTTTTGTTAATCAGTTTATGCTGTTCATTATATTCCACAAGTGAGTGAGATCATGTGATATTTACCTTTCTCCAACTGACTTATTTCACTTAGCTGAGATTACTCTTAAAGGCATCAAAGAGCGGGAATGAAGAGCAATAGAGGTTCATGTCCAGGAAGGTAAATGGAACATCCAGTAACTGGTAGTGACATCTTATAGTGGGGATGCCAGAGATGAGCTTGAAAAATAGGTAGGGAAGTTACAGTCCATAGAAGGTGCTGAAATAACGAAAGCCTATTGAATAAGTAAATGAGTTAAGGTCCAAGTAGACTCCTAATGAAACAACCTCAGGGGTTAGCTAGTGAAAAACTCTCCTAGCCTCCTTGCCTTGGACCAAAGGGTCTTCGGGTCTGGGCACAGTTGGCTTGCACTGAGAGCTTGCTGCCAGCAGACCTGTGAAATAATAGCAGCTGTGCCATTAATAGATACATAAATAAATGTGATGGCTGCTTTTCAGAGAGAATCAAGGACATAATACTCTTGTGCAGTACAGATTTTTTCCCCCTTTCTTTTTGAATAGTAGATCCAATCCAAATTAGACTTGAGTGGCTTCAAACAGAAAGTCAGATAAGCCCTGCTGACATGGCTCAGTGGTTGAGCGTCGACCTACAAACCAGGATGTCAGGGTTTGATTACAGATCAGGTCACATGCTTGGGTTGTGGGCTCGATCCCCATTGTGGGGCATCCTGGATGCAGCAAATCAATGATTTTCTCTCATCATTGATGTTTCCTATCTCTCTCTCCCTCTCTGTTTCCTCTCTGAAATCAATACAATATTAAAAAGAAAAAAGAAATAAAAAGAAAGATAAAAGTAAAGAAGTGTCAACGTTATTCATTCCATGTATTTTGCATGTCTGCTGAAAAGAGGCAATCTAGGAGACTTGGGAGTCTTGCAATCAGGTATAATCTAAACATAGATTTAAAAAAAGGAAAAACAAAAAAGAGGCCCTCTCGTTCCATGGAATCTGGCCTTTGGAGCAGCTTCCTGAGAAGTATTATTTGAGGCTCTGATATCAAACCAGTAGTTTCATAAATGGCTGAGATTGTAGGTTAAATAAAGTAGTTGAATTTCTGATGAGTTTCACATCAGGGAACTGTCCCTATCACCCTTAGCAGTTTCAAAAATAGCAACACACACATTCTTTCTATCCAAGAGGTGCCAAAGTGCAGACAGGCTGACCTGAAGCACTCACCAACAGCAGCTGGAAATGGAAGAAGTCATGTGCACATCTAACCTAGATTTAAAGCCATTAATTTCCCCTTCAATTCCAAAGCTGTTTTGCCTTTAATGTCCCCTTTATCTGATATAATAAAGAAAATACTACCTTCAAATGATTTTCTTATTTTTCCATTTATTGTTTAATGTATATTAGAACATCTACCACATAATAATGCCATGTATGAACTGAAGAATTAATAGAATATAATACAAAAAATGGGATAATACATATAAAACTCTTAGTATAGTACTTGGCACAAACTGGGCATTCAGTCAATGTGATTATTATTAAAGACAACAGGGAATTTTGAATCAGGTGACCTGTGTTTGTTTGTTCAGCTTTTTTTTTTAGTTTTGGCTCCATCTCTTACTAGTTGGGTGACCTGAGATACATTTTTCAGCCTTGCTTTGGTTTCCTCATGTAAAACATAAGCAAAAGTATGAAAGTAAAAAGTGTAAATCAAGAAAATGCAAATTGGAAAATGCAAATATAGAAAACAGTATGGAGATACCTCAAAAAATTAAAAATAGAATTGCCTTATGACCCAGAAATTTCACTTCTGTGCATTTATCCAAAGAAATCCAAAACACTAATTTGAAAAGATATATACATCCCTATGTTCATTGCAGCATCCTATATAATAAAGAGGTAATATGCAAATTGACCATCATGCCCTCGCACAAGATGGCTGCCCCTATGTTGTCAAAGATGGCCACCCCCATGTGGTCACAAGATGGCTGCCATAGATGGCCGGCAGGGAAGGGCAGTTATGGGCGATCAGGCCAGCAGGGGAGGGCAGTTGGGGGTGACTGGGCCTTCAGGGGAGGGAGGGCAATTGGGGGGGACCAGGGCTGCAGGGGAGGGCAGTTGGAGGTGACCAGGCCTGCAGGGGAGGGCAGTTGGGGGCAACCAGGCCTGCAGGGGAGGGCAGCTGGAGGCAACCAGGCCAGCGGGGAGGGCAGTTAGGGGTGACCAGGCTGGCAGAGGAGGGCAGTTGGGGGGGACCAGGCCCACAGGGATCGGGCCTAAATGGGCAGTCAGACATCCCCCTGAGGGGTCCCAAATTGGAGAGGGTGCAAGCTGGGCTGAGGGACACCCCCCCCCCCCCCCAGTACATAAATTTCGTACACTGGGCCTCTAGTCTATATAATAAAAGCCTAAGTGACCATTATGGCAGAACAACTAGAACGACCAGTCGCTATGATGTGCACTGACCACCAGGGGGCAGATGCTCAATGCAGGAGCTGTTCCTTGGTGGTCAGTGAGCTCCCACAGGGGGAGCACTGCTCAGCCAGAAGCCCAGCTCACAGCTGGCGAGTGCAGCGGTGGTGGTGGGAGCCTCTTGTGCCTCTGTGGCAGCGCTAAGGAGCAGCAAGCCAAGCAGTAAGGGGCAGTGAGCAGGCGGGTGGTAAGGAGAGAGGGGTCCCGGATTGTGAGAGGGATGTCCTAAGGAGCGGGCCTAAGCCAGCAGGTGGACATCCCCCAAGGGGTCCTGGACTGCGAGAGTGCAGGTTGGGCTGAGGGACACCCCCCACCCTCAGTGCATGAATTTTGTGCACCAGACCTCTAGTTATTTATAATAGCCAAGATATGGAAGCAACTTGAGTGTCTATCAATAGACAATAAGATAAAGAAGATGTGGTACATATATACAATGGAATATTACTTAGCCATAGAAAAGAATGAAATCTTATCATTTGTGACAACATGGATGGACTTAGATGGTGTTATGCTAAGTGAAGAAAGGAGATAAAGGTAGAAGTGAAATTAAATGAAATAGGAAACAGAACTAAAATAGCATGAAAAAAGACAAAAGTTGAGTCTTTGCAAAATTTAAAAATAGAGAAACTTTGTGAAATTGCTAAAAAAAAAACCCACAAAAAACAAACAAAATATTAGGAATGAAAAATAGACAAATACAGAGATAGAGGAGATTAGACCATATTAAGGGAATATTATGAACAACTTTATGACAAAATGTTTGAGAATTTAACAAAAATATATATGTACTAGAGGCCTGGTGCATGAAATTCGTGCATGGGGAGGGGGTTCCCTCAGCCCAGCCTGGACCCTCTCCAATCCGGGACCCCTCGGGGGATGTCCAAAACCAGCAGTTGGACATCCCTCTCACAATCTGGGACTGCTGGCTCCTAACTGCTCACCTGCCTGCCTGCCTGTTTGCCCCTAACTGCTCCCCCTGCCAGCCTGATCACCCCCAACTGCCCCATCTGCCAGCCTGGTCACCCCCAACTGCCCCCTCTGCCAGCCTGGTTGCCCCTAACTGCCCCCCCCCCCCGCCGGCCTGGTCCCCCCCAACTAACCCCCCCCCCCAACGGCCTGGTCGCCCCTCACTGCCCCCTTCTGCTGGCTTGGTCACCCCTAACCCCCTCCCCCTGCTGGCCTGGTCGCCCCACTCAGCCTGCTGGTCAGTTGTTTGGTCGTCCCTCGCTAACCCCCCTGCTGGCCTTGTCACCCCATGCAGCATGCTGTTCGGTTGTTACTGTGAGTGCGTCATGACCAATTTGCATATTACCCTTTTATTAGTATAGATACTATATATGAATCTAAACCTACATGTCTATATGTGGAAATACTTTTAAAATCACAAATCACCAGACAAATATATGCATGACATGATAATGGAGGGACAAGGTTGGGTCACAGAATCTCCCCTTATTCAATATTTGTCACATTGAACATAAATTAGTAAAACTGTTGTTGGACTTGGACAAGGACCTACGCTAGCCTGCCAGACCATTCTGGAAATAGGATTCTTCCACAGTTTCACAGGAAAAGCACTTCAGGGATCCATGCAGAGAAGGATTTGAGGCACAGTGGTAAGATTTGCTGGAGTGAAAACAAAGAACTGCCTCATCCATGACCAGGTGGCATAGCTCCATTTTGCTTTTGAATAAGCCCAGCCTCTGGGGAGGCAGGCCTGCCCTTGGCCTCACCAGGTTCAGGAGGATGCCCAGGACCCAGAGATGCTGTGTCATGACTCAGCATCTGCATCGGAAGCTCCAGTAGTCTACCTTACTCTCTGTTCCACTCTGGCCTTTTGGTGCTACACTTTGGCCCATAGGACTGCCACACACAGGCCTGCAGACCTTTCTTCAGCTTTGATTATATCTCCTTGGGTTTGGGAAGGGGTAAGCTTTCTTTCAAACTAACCAATCCTCTTTCTAATTCTTCCTGGGGCTATTCTGGTGCCTCTCCCTATCCAATCCTTTTTCTGGATCTTCCCGTGTTTTGTGCATTTATTCTGTCCTGTCTTTTCCCCAGATTTTCCCAGGCTAGACTCTCCCTCCTCCTCCCCACCCCCCATGAAGGGCACCATTTGGCTCCCACTGTGCATGCCTCAGAGTTCTGCTACATCATCTGCCTTCTACTGCACATACATTTAGTAGAAAGACCTCCCGCTGCGCTACCTTGGCCTCTACTGCACATGTACCCAGCGGAGGAATTTCCCCTTTACTGTTTATCCCTCCCATGGTGATCCAGGTGAAGGGCTGGTTATACCCTGGGGAGATTGGAAAGCTGTCTTTCCTGCCTGCTGGGGACTTAACTTCCCTTTGGCAGAGGATGCAGCTGTCCCCTGGGGTGTCTGAAGCTGGAGCTTCCTAGTTAATCTGGCTTAATTAGATGTCTGGCTCCCTTCTCTTTAGCTAATATTTAACTTGCTGCCCACTGCAACAAAACGAACAGATTTTTATTTTTTTTTTATTATTTTTTTTAAAATATGTTTTATTTATTTTTCACAGAGAGATAGAGAGCCAGAAACATCGATGAGAGAGAAACATCGACCAGCTGCCTCCTGCACCCCCCCTACCGGGGATGTGCCCGCAACCAATGTACATGCCCTCGACCGGAATCGAACCTGGGACCTTCCAGTCCGCAGACCGACGCTCTATCCACTGAGCCAAACCAGTTTCGGCACGAACAGATTTTTAGAATTATGTTTAACTTCATGTGATAAAAAGTCTCACATAGTAGTCTACTTAATAAGGTACTGTTTATTTTCTCCCACGTAAGAGGATTTTGGTGGGTTCATGGAACTACCAATGCCCAGGCTTATTCCAGCTTTTCACCACTTAATCTGAGTGTGACTTTTGTTTTCAGGGTTTAAGTTGATGGCTGGAGCCCTATCACATCCTTGTATTACGTCAGCAGCAGGTAGAAGAGGAGAAAAAAATGGCAAAGGTAGCATGACTATTATCACATCTGCTGCTAAATGTGATTTCTGTGATGAGCAGCTGTTACCCTACAGAAGAACAAATGCTTTGCTCTTAGGGAAGAAAGGAAGAAGATGGAATAAGGGTAGACGATTACCACCCTCTGACACAACCAGCAATGAATTCACTGGCAGCATCCACATATGCAAAGTACCTTATAATACACATTTTGAAAAGGAACTGATTCCAGTATGCAGTTTAATCCTCATCCTTCTCTCCACTCCTCAAATGCCATAGACAGGACAGAGGATGAATTGAGAATATTCGAAACATTCTTAGAATAGGAGCTTAAGAGGGTAATAAGGCAGCCTGGAGAAAGAAAAGCTCCTTAAGAACTGCATCTTCTCTATGCCACCAGCAGGATCTCAGGCCCTCAGCAGAGGCCGGAAGAACCACCAGGGGGCACTGTGTTCCAGGAGAATGATGAAAAACCTAAGTGTATCCTTCCACAAGAAGAATACACACCTGAGCTCAGTGAAATGAATTCTGCTAAAGACATTTAACACAATCTCAAAAGAGAGAGCAGAGACCTGGCTGTTCAAACAAGACTGCATTCAAACAATTGGGAGCATTTTCTCTCTAACCTGTCCACACCTTAAAAACACCCAAAGTGCATATAATAGCAAAACTCCAGTTCTCAAACTGTAGCATACAAAAGAGAGGGTGCCAGCCTCGTTATCATGTAAAGTGTGAGTAGTGTCAAGGAAAATCCGTCTTCATATATAGGGGCAAACAGAAATTCTGGACAAAGCGGCCAGTGTAAAGAATGAGAAAGAAGAAAACAAGTTCCAGTAAACAATTGGACATACGAGTTTGAAATTCAGGAAAGGTCACAAAGCATGAGTTACTAGGGATCCTCTATATAAGTGCTGCTAAAGGGATGTAAGTGGATGTGAGTGGAAATGGAGAAGAGGCCCCAAAAATGTGAGTCTCGGAGCTCCGCAATGTTACAAGTCCAAAGTGAAGGTACAAGTACATGAGACAGAAAAGAAAGCGCGTGTCCTTAAAGCCAAGGGAAGAATGTGTTTCCACGATGGAAGGATCAATTGTGTTAAATGCTATGTTGGTGCATGTAAAATAAAACAAATAATTGTCCATGGGATTTAGTAATGTGGAGACCTTTAAAGGGATTTCAGTGTAGAGGAAGAGAAATTGTGATTGGAGTAGATTTAAAAAAATACATTTTCAGACTAAGTATAGTAAAAATAATATAACATACAGTGTATTTGGGTGGTAGATGCATTTCTTCACTTCTTTTTCTATCTAGAGGGTAAATCAATACTGTCTGAAATTGATAAAGTGTTTAAACACAAAGATTCCATTTATTAGTGTTTTTATTAAGCTTTTATTTTTTAGAAAACCTTTTTGTTTTTACAAAGAATTATTAATTCTATCTAAACTATTACCTGAAGTTTAGAAGTTTTCTCAGCTTTGCTTAAGATTTTTTTTTTTTATGAAACTCAGGTAATATTAATAGTCTGTATAATATTACACCATTTACAGCATATCTAATTTCTTTATATATATATAAATATATATATATGTATATATTATTGATTTTGATTTTTTTACAGAGAGGAAGAGAGAGGGATAGAGAGTTAGAAACATCGATGTGAGAGAAACATTGATCAGCTGCCTCCTGCACACCCCCTACTGGGGATGTGCCCGCAACCAAGGTACATGCCCTTGACCGGAATGGAACCTGGGACCCTTCAGTCCGTAGCCAAACCGGTTAGGGCCTACCTAATTTCTATCTCTCTCTGTACTGTGTGGGGCAAAAATAGGTTTGTATTTGTTTGTATAGAAAATAATACTATAATCCTATATAACATTTTACCTAATACTGGCTGGATAGTAGTAATGATGGCTAGCCTCTGAATTTGCCAGAACTCTTTTCTGAAAAGGGACATGATTTAAATAGTAGCATTAGGTATTGAATCATTTATAAGTGGTACCTAACTCATCCATGTATATTTACAGTTAAAAAAGAGTTTGTTAATGATAAGTAAATATCTATGACAATGAAATTTCGGCAGAGATATTTTGAAATAGTATACTCTGGGAAGGGTAAAGGGCATTATTTGAATTATATCTATATCTATCTATCTATCTATCTATCTATCTATCTATCTATCTCTATCTATCTCTATCTATCTATCTATCTATCTATCTACCTATCTACCTATCTATCTATCTGGCTTATATGCTAAGTGTCCATCTGGGTAATGGCATCAGTTGCAACACCCAGCTTCCTCTCCCTAGTGACTAGCCTCCTTGCAGTTTCTTCAGCCCAGGAATATGACTTGCTTTATAGCCAGGTGGAAACATTTTACACTTTAACCAAATGTCTGTGAAGTGTTTTCCCATGCCTCATCTCATTTGATCCTCACAGAAGTCCTGGAATAAGTAGATAGGAGACTTGGTGGAATCCTATTTTCTTTTCATTAGCAGGAAAACAAAGATTTAGAAAGCTTAGAAATTTGACCCAACTGAAAAGAAGCAAGAAATGGTGGACCTTAAAAATGACTTCAGGATTTCTCACTGTGCAGAATATAGTCAAACACTGCTACAGTTAAATATTTTACCCTTTGTTCTCCCTGAGTGACCTACAATAATCTGCTTCACATTGATATTTACTGCTATATTGCTGACAACTACCTAAAAGAGAAGTTGGGGTGCTTCACTGGGATAGAAAAAGTTTAGCTAAATCAGAAAGCAGGTCTAATTAAGCAAGTTTATTCTATATCTATAAAAGGCTAAGTTGACTCATGCATGCGCGATATATATAAAGCTCTCACTGACGCCAATCACACGCATGTTTCCATCCGTCATTGTTGATTGTGAATTTGGTTGACACTTTTATTATAGAGAAAGGGTGAATAGCAATATTAAAATATTTCTTCTAATTAATTGCCTTTCAATGTGCATGAATTTGTGCACCAGGCTACTAGTTATTGTATAAAATCAGCCCAGTGTGGAATCTCTATCAATCTGTTATGTCTATGACAGTACTACTAAAACCTGACACATTTTCAGGTTGAAGAACCTGAGTGTCTAGAGTATATACAAATGTCACTGTATTGATAATTCTCTATTGTGAATATAAAGTAGATTCAATTGTGTGAATTATTAAGTACTAGAAGCCCGGTGCACGAAATTCATGCATGGGGGTGTGTGTCTCTCAGCCCAGCCTGCACCCTCTCCAATCAGGGAGCCTTCAAGAGATGTCCGACTGCCCATTAAGGCCCGATCCAGGTAGCAAATTGTAGGATCGGGCCTAAATGGGCAGTCAGACATCCCTCTCACAATCCGGGACTGCTGACTCTCAACTGCTCACCTGCCTGCCTTCCTGATTGCCCCTAACCGCTTCTGTCTACCAGCTTGATCACTCCCTAACCACTCCACTGCCAGCCTGATTAATGCCTAACTGCTCCCCTGCCAGCCTGATTGTCCCTAACTGCCCTCCCCTGCAGGCCTGGTCACCCCCAACTTCCCTCCTCTGCCGGCCTGGTCACCCTTAACTGCTCTCCCCTGCAGGCTTGATCGCCCCTAACTGCCCTCCCTTTCAGGCCTGGTCCCTCCCAACTGCCCTCCTCTGCTGGCCATCTTGTGGTGGCCATCTTGTGCCCACATGGGGGCAGTCATCTTTGACCACATGGGGGCAGCCATCTTGTGTGTTGGAGTGACAGTAAATTTGCATATTACTCTTTTCTTAGATAGGATTAGATAGGATAGAAGCCTGGTGCATGGGTGGGGGCTGGCTGGTTTGCCCTGAAGGGTGTCCTGGATCAGATGGGGGTTCCCTTGGGGTGTGGGGCGGCCTGGGTGAAGGGCCTGTGGTGGTTTGCAGGCTGGCCATGCCCCCAGCAACCCAAGCGGAGGCCCTGATATCTGGGATTTATTTATTTTCTATAATTGAAACTTTGTAGCCTTGAGTGGAGCCAAGCCTCCTGCTCGCTCCATGGCTGCAGCCATTTTTGTTGAGATTTATTTATCTTCTATAATTGAAACTCTGTAGCCTTAAGCGGAGACTAAGGCAGGCCAGGGCTGCGGAAGCTTGGCTTCCTCCATTGTTGGGGGCAACTCAAACCTCCTGTTCTCTCCAGCTCTGTGACTGCCACCATTTTTGTTGGGATTTATCTATCTTCTATAATTGAAACTTTGTAGACTAGAGTGGAGGCCTGGGCCTGCCAGGGCAGGTGGAAAGCTTGGCTTTCTCCATTGCTGGGGAAACCCAAGCCTCTTGCTCTCTCCGTGGCTGCAGCCATCTTGGTTGGGTTAATTTGCATACTTGCTCCTGGTTGGCTGGTGGGTGTAGTGGAGGTACAGTCAATTTGCATATTACTCTTTAATTAGATAGGATAAGGCAATTCAATAATATAGTTTTGATATAAGGGATAATTGCCATCAAGCTGAATATAATGAGGGGATATGCTGAAACCTTTGAAAATTAAACACCAGTGAATTTAATTTGCAAGGAGAAATAAAATTAAATTGCATCGAAAATTTACTTTAAAAATTTCTCAGAGCATCACTAATTCAAAATGTATCTACAATTTACTTATATGGAGCTCATAGTTTACTTATATGGAGCTAAATGGTTAGTGAGATTTTACTTAAAATTTCTACTGAACATTTTGAGGATAAAAATGTGCCATGGGGTAGGCAAATTGTTTTGGTTTAAAAAGAACAACATATATGTACAGAATTTATGAAAAACAAGGTCTCACCAAGGAAATGTCTTTTTATCCTGTTCTTTGAATGTATTAATATTATGTGCCATTACAATTTTTTAGTATTTCAAAGGATGACACTTTTAGTTGTAAGTCTTGATAAGTTACTATGGGAACTGCAGAGGTTCTATGATTTGACAGAAAAGAACAAGAGATGAGCAGTGCTGTAAATTGCACAGAAGATGCTAGAAGGTTTCAAGAAACAAACTTTTGTAACAATTTTGAAATAGTCCAAACATTATTCTAAACTCTCATTAAATCTGTTTTCTGCATTTTTCTTCTAATTTTCCAGTCAATATTAAAATGTTAATCTCAAACTTAAATACCAAAAAATTCCATTTTTATTTAAAATATATATCTATACTTTCTTCTGTTTCTTTGAGCTTAGAAAATATTATCTAGACTAAGAAAATAATATCTGACTGACAAAATTCTACATTGATATAAGTGACCAGTCAGAAAAACACTTGACTGACTTGCCATTTGAAATCAGGATTGAGCCGCAACCAGTTTGGCTCAGTGGATAGAGCGTTGGCCTTCGGACTCAAGGGTCCCAGGTTCGATTCCAGGTCAAGGGCATGTACCTTGGTTGCGGGCACATCTCCAGTAGGGGGTGTGCAAGAGGCAGCTGATCGATGCTTCTCTCTCATCGATGTTTCTAACTCTCTATCCTTCTCTCTTCCTCTCTGTAAAAAATCAATAATAAAAATACATTAAAAAAAGAAATCAGGATTGAGCACATTATGAAGAGCCCTAAAGTTGCCTTTTGAAGGAGCACTATTTGAAGAAAGAAGATTTTTAATAAAAAAGTAAAAATGAACATATTTGTGGCATTTAAAACACTTTAAAAACTTACGAAAATATTTTTTTCTGTTTACTATGGAGAATAACCTTTTTAAAGCACCAATGTCATAAAGACATGTGGTGTGCTAGAATTGAATTATAACTCTAGGCTCCATCATATTGAACTTTTGCGTATTCTTTATCTGCTCAGGCTTGCCATTAAATCCCTTTCTCAATAGGTTAGACAAGGCTATAAACAACAAAAGTAAGATACAAGCTTCAATAATTTTTCAAATGAAGAGCACATTTCCATATACCATATATCATCAAGTAAATATGCTTTCCCTTGCATTCCCAAATCCATAGTGTCATATGTTTCATGTTCTTTGGATTAAAGACAACTTAAATCCCCCCAAATAGCAACAAAAGAATGCTCAAAGTATTAACTTGTTTTTGCATATCAGTATTACAGAGACTGGATATACATGATCAAAATAACAAAAGTACCAATGGTATCTCAGATATAGTGTCTGCAAAATGCTGAGAGTACTAGCAGACTATAGTGTGATCATGTGAATTCTATTTATCTCGCTACTTAATTTCTGCATTCTTTCCAGGTTAAAATTCTAAGATTCTTATTTTTTGTTGACAATACAAACTATTGTTTTTTTATAATATAATTTATTCACTAAATAGTACCTCATAACTTAACTTTGGATACTCAATCCCAAATACGTGTTTTTTTGATTAATGATTAAAATCTATTGCTGCTGTCTGGCCTGTGTGGCTCAATGGTTGAGCATCTACCTATGAACCAGAAGGTAACGATTCAATTCCCAGTCAGGGCGCATGCTCTAGTTATGGGCTTGAACCCCAGTGCAGGGCATGCAGAAGGTAGCTGGCCAATGATTCTCTCTCATCATTGATATTTCTGTCTCTCTCTCCCTCTCTCTTCCTCTTTGAAATACATTAAAAAAAAAAAAAAACCACAACCCTATTGCTTCCTATCTTAAAAATTCAATAACCAAGCTAATTAAGAGAAATTCAGCACCAATACTTTATAAGGTAAGAAAGTCTTGCTTTTAAAAGGGTAAATTGTTTTTATATTACTCACCAAGAAAAGCATAAAGGAATGGAGTGAGCAAACCAGTAGGAGAGAATCTGGATAATGCAGTATTGCAGAAGTGGAGAGAGAAAAGTGGTGAGTAGTCAGTGTGCACATTTTTACAAGTTCCGTTTTTATTTAATCACCCTTTTAGCTCTCAGAACTAGGAGACATTCAGTTTCTAGTTGCTAAGTTGTTGAGTATGTCGAGCATGGTTTGGAGATGTAAATAACCATGCCTATTGTGTGCCAAACGTGACAGAATTTAGTTAGGGACTTAACTTGTGTTATGCTGTAATTCCAGTCATAGTCTTATTTTGTGGGCACAGCTACTCCTATTTCACACATAAGGAAACTGCAATGCTGAGAATGTAATGCAAAAGTGAGCATTAGAATGGAAAACTGGTTCTAATTACAAACTCAGATCCTATCCACTGAACCATGCCATCTCAACAGTGTGGCATAATGACAGTAGCACTGGACCAGTGATCAACACGCACAACCATCAGTAGTCATGTGATTTTGCAATCTTGCTTTTAAAAGCAAGGTGAATGCTGCAAGTGATAGCACTTGGAATAAGGAAAAGGTTTGTTCTACTAGAAGTTGTTCTAAGGAAGAGGTGGTTGGTCAGTTGTGCCAGATGCTGTAAGAGCTGAAAAAGACAAGGTCTAAGAAAAGCTCATTACATTTCAAGATCAGAAATTAACTAGCGATTTCTGAAAAGGCAGTTCATCAGAGGCATGGAGACAGTTTCTGTAGCAGTGGAGTAATGAGCGTGCTTAAAACTTCTCCCTGCTGTTTGTTTCAGCAAAGCTGGGTTCAGACATTAGTTCTGGTCTCTGTCCCACAGAGCAATAGCCTTGAATAAAGTCCTTCTTACCTGTTTAAAAGCTTGGTGCAATCTTTTAATATATATTTTTATTGATTTCAGAGAGAAATGGAGAAGGAGAGAGCGATGGAAACATCAGTGATGAGAGAGAATTATTGATTAGCTGCCTCCTGTACTCCCTACATACGTGCCCTGACCAAGAATCGAACCGTGACCTCCTGGTTCATAGGTCAATGCTCAACCACTGAGCTATGCTGGCAGGGCTGTTTGGTGCAATTTTTGCTTTGCCTGACCTTATGAGACCTTGTCTAATATCAAATATTCTCTGATATCTTTGTTGTTACTCAAGTTTCTTTGAGATTGAACACTGTAAAAAATTCTTATTCAAGACAATTATATTAGTAACTCTTTAGGCAAAAACTTCACCAGTAAGAATTGGTGGAAATTAAAATATGCAATACTCTGTATTATAAATTTCATATTAAAAATGGTGGAAATAAACCCTGAATCCTGTACCATTGAGCATTTGAGAAAATAGCTGAAATTTAGAAAATAAAATAATTCTAAGACTTAATATCTTCAAATTCATTACAATCCTACTTTCTTCAAATCTGTCCTTTGGTTGTCCAATTCTTTATAGTATACCTTTATACAAGCATACTCACAGAGGAAACATACATTTCCCTTCCTTTTTCTTGTCTTTATTTTTGTTTAACTGATATATCAGATTATTAAACCTAGTATTGGTCATCTTGTATGCTGAAAACTTATTAACTGATTTTTTTCTTACTTTTCATCTAGATGTTTGAAGTAACCGCTATATTTTCAGCTGGTCTGTCAGAAAGTCAATAGTTAATATTGTTAGATTTTCATGAAACTATTCTTTGCTTGCAATTTGCTCATTTCCTTTGATATCACAGTGGTATATGAGTTTAATGGATGTTAAAATGCAAGTCTGTCACCAGCCTGCTGCATCTAGTCTGCACGCTGATGCTTATACAGCATTATTAGCGGATTTTCAGAGGTTGTCCCTTCCTTTTAGTTTTATAGTGCAACATTTTCTGCTTTTAAGTTTCAGATATTTGCACATTTATGTTTTTTACTGAAGCATTTCCCCTTTGAAGAGATGATTCTCAACCTTTGCAGACGTGTGCCCTCTATTGACTGTCATTTCTGTAGGCAACAGAGATTAAGCTCTTCTGACTGAATAAAACAAAAGATTTTTAGTAAACATTTTTAAACAGACTCATTGACACACATTTTCTACAAATGTGTGTATTTTTTTTTTCCCCCACAGACTTTGCTGTGTAAGTGGCTCAGTCAATAAGATTTTATTTTTCATGTAAAAGAAAAAAAAAAAGATGAATGAGTTGGTGTTAGAATGCTTGGACATCATAGAGCCTGGGGTTTAATTCCTGTCCTCCAAAACCTATTAGCTGCATGACCTTGGACAACTTTACATTTCTTCAGTATTAGTTCCTTTATTTGTAAGGGGGGTAATTGATGAGGTCATTTCCGTTAAACATTTAGCAATGGGCCTGGGCTCTCAACAAACGTTAATTCTTCCTCCTGTTGGGAAAAGATAACTAGTACCTCTGAGAAAATTAACTGCCTTGATCTTCCAATTGCCCATCCATCTCGTCCCTGGAATTAATCATGAAAACTGTCACTTGTGCAGGCGTGAGGAGTCGGTCACCCACACTTAGGATTACGTTGAATGACAGAGGTGTGTTTGCTCTACCTCCACCCAACAAGTATATGATTTGTAACACAGCCCTGGATCGATGACTTTGTCACCGTTAAATATCAGTTGTCACGCGGAGTTCATTAGACAACACCCTGCGGAGTGCCCGGAGCTGCGGAGCCGTGGCAGGTCAGCAGTGGCTCCCTGCAGAGGAGGCTGTGGGCTGAGGGAGAGGAGACACTGTCACTCTCGGAATGGAAACGACACACAGACTGGCAGGCCGGCACACGCTCCGCAGCGATGTGTCATCATCACTCCTGGAGAAGGAGCCGCAGCTCCACACTTCTGTGAGCAAGAGCAGGTCGCTCACTCTACAGAGAACCTTTTGGACAACATAATTGTCTCTCTAACGATTGTAACCATTTTGTTTGCAGAAAGAGAAAAGGAATAAAGGCTTTTTGAATTTGGGCTGGGGGCAGGGGGAAGGGAAGGGGAAGACAATGGGCATTTAAAACAGAGTATTGGGAACCATTTCTTTTTCCTTTTATTTTCATTAGGTTCTTATATGCTTTTGTTCCCAAAAGAATATATTTGCTTTCTTTTTACATGGTTGAATAGTAAAATAAATTCAGAAAGTGAGAATGAACTATATAAAACAAACGGAAAGCAACTTACCATCATAAATTTGGGAAATCTTTGTAATAATGCGATTTAAACTGAGATGGGAGCCCAGAGGGCTTTCTACCCTGTCCGGTCCAGCTCAGGGCTGGGAACTCTTGGCCCCTGGAAACAGTTGTGTGTCTGTTTTTATTTGTTTGTTTGTAATAGATGAAGGTGTAATAATGAATGAAAGTTTGAATGTCCTAGCAGACTCTCGATTCCAATAATTACAGGCTGTTGTTGCTCCTTGTGATTAAGCCCCTATCCCAGTGGTCGGCAAACTCATTAGTCAACAGAGTGGCAAACCGTGGCTGCAGCTCGAGAGCCGCAGTTTGCCGACCACTGTCCTAGCCCATCTTATTAGTCCAAATAATCAAATTCATGTTAAAAAATCAGTTATTATGATGATAAAACAGTTTTGTATAAGCCTATTTTTTTTTGTAGACATGCATTTTCATTTGTCTTTGATAAATATCTAAGAATTTCCCGGCCTTATGATAGATGTATGCTTAATTTTTAAAAGGAAATTGATAAACCATTTTCCAAAGTGATTGCACCTTTTCACATTCCCACTAGCAATGTATGAGATTTTCACTTTCTCTTCATCCTTCCCACATTTGGAGTTGCCAGTCCTTTTCATTTTAGAAATTCTAGTGTTTATGTAATGGTATTTCACTGTGGTTTTAATATGCGTTTTCCTAATGATATTGAAGACCTTTTCATGTGATTATCTGTCATTTATATGCCTTCCTTTGTGAAGTGTTTCAGTCCTTAACCATTTTTAAAAACTTCATATTATTATTGATTTGTAGGACTTCTTTGTATATTATAAAAACAAGTCCTTTGCCAAATATATCTTTTATTAATGTTTCTCTAGTCTTTTGTTTGCCTATTCATTTTTTTTAATGATACCTTTTGTTGAGCCCAATTTTTTTATTTTGAAGAAGTCTATGCAATTCCTGTTCTTTCTTTCATAGTTCTTCCTATTTGTGATGTGGCAAAATAATCTGTGGCTATACTATGTCATGAAGATATTTACTCCATATCTTTTAGACATTTTATACTTTTAGCGTTTATATTTAGGTCAATGACTCATATCAAGTCAATTTTCAAGTGTACTGTAAGGTAAGTATTGAAGTTCAATTTCTTTCTGTATAAATATTTACTTGTTTCAGCATCATTTAATGGAGACATTCCTTTCTCTTGTGAATTGCATTGACATCCTTGTTAAAATTAAGTAAATATGTTTTCTAAAATGTTTTATTGATCTATTTATTTTTACGATAATACCGCCTTGTCTTGATTACTGCAGCTTTGTAATAATTCTTGAAGTCAGGTAGTACAAGTCCTGAAACTTTGTTTTGCTTCATTAAGATTTTTTTTTTGTCTACTCTTGGTCTTTTGCATTATTATATAAATTTTAGAGTCAACTAGTCAATTTCTATAAACTCTTGCTGGGATTATGACTAAAATTGCAATAAATCTTTTATAACAATACTAGAGGCCCCGTGCACAAAATTCATGCATGAGGAGTAGGAGTGTCCCTCAGCTTAGCCTGCAACCTTTCCAATCTGGGACATCCCTCTCACAATCCAGGACTGCTGGCTCCTAACCATTCACCTGCCTGCCTGCCTGATTGCCCCTAACCACTTCTGCCTGCCAGTCTGATCACCCCCTGACCACTACCCTGCCAGCCTGATCGATGCCTAACTGCTCCCCTGCTAGCCCAATTGCCCCTAACTGCCCTCCCCTGTCAGCCTGGTTGCCCCTTTCTGTCCTCCCTGCAGGCCTGGTCACCCCTAACTGCCCTCCCCTTCCAGCCTGTTCACCCCTAACTGCCCTCCCCTGCTGGCCTGGTCACCCCTAACTGCCCTCCCCTGCAGGCCTGGTCTCCCCTAACTGCCCTCCCCTACTGGCCTGATCACCCCCAACTGCCCTCCTCTGTCAGCCTGGTTGCCCCTAACTGTTCTCCCCTGCAGGCCTTGTCCCTCCCTACCACCCTCTCCTGCAGGCCTTGTCCCCGCCAACTGCCCTCCCCTGACAGCCTGGTCACCCCTAACTGCTCTCTCCTGCTGGCCTGGTTCTCCCCAACTGCTCTCCCCTGCTGGCCTGGTTTCTCCCAACTGCCCTCCCCTCCAGGCCTGGTCCCCCCCAACTGCCCTCCCCTGCAGGCCTGGTCCCCCCCAACTGCCCTCCCCTGCAGGCCTGGGTCCTCCCCAACTGTCCTCCCCTGCAGTCACAGTCACCCCCAACTGCCCTCCTCTGCAGGCCCCGTCACCCCTAACTGCCCTCCCTTGCAGGCCTGGTCCCTCCCAACTGCCCTCCCCTGCAGGTAATCTTGTGGCGGCCATCTTGTGTCCACATAGGGTGGCCATCTTTGATCACATAGGGGTGGCCATCTTGTGTGTTGATGTGATGGTCAATTTGCATATTACTCTTTTATTAGATAGGATACAGTACTTTCTTTGTTATTGTTGTTAATCCTAAATAGAGAATATTTTTCCATTAATTTATTTTTTTTTTTTTTTTTTTAGAGAGAGAGAGAGAGAAAGGGAGGGGGAGAGACAGATTGAGAGAGAGAAACATCGGTGTGAGAGAGACACATCTATTGCTTGCCTCCTGCACAGGCCCCTGACCAGGGCCGGGTATCAAACCTGCAACCCACATGCCCTTTTCCTGAATTGAACCTGGGACCCTTCAATTTGCAGGCTGATGCTCTCTCCACAGAGCCAAACCGGCTATGGCTATAGAGCTATCTTAATGATATTGCATCTGTCAATTCATGGCCATGTTCTATTTCTCAATTTATTTTGATCTTCTTTAGATTATCTTAGGACCATATTGAATATTTTAGTTTAGAAATGTTGCACAACTTACATTACATTTAAGTATTTTTGTAGTTGCTGATGCTATTGAAAATGGAGTTTTTTACATTTCATTTTTAAAATTTGTTTTATATAATTATATAGAACAAATTGTTTTGTATATTGCCTTTGTATCCTGTGACATTGAAAAATTCACTAATTCTAGTATTTGCTTTATAGTTTAGTCATTCTTCTATGACTACAGTTTATTTTCCCCTTTTAATCTTTTTTAAAAACATATTTTTATTGATTTCAGTGAGGGAGGGAGGGAGAGAGAGAGAGAGAAAGAGAGAGAGATAAACATCAATGATGAGAGAGTATCATAGATCGGCTGCCTTCTGTACACCCCACACTGGGGATTAAGCCTGCAACCTGGGTATGTGCCCTGACTGGGAATGGAACCATGACCTTCTGATTCAGAGATCGATGCTCAGCCACTGAGCACACCCACTGGGCTCCCCCTTTAAACTTTGTGCTTTTTATTCTTTTCTTGCTTTTGTTCAATGTCTAGAACGGCCAGTGAAACTTAATTCGTGAGAGTAAATAAACTTCCTTTGTTCTAGATACTGTATTAAGGTACAAATGTTCATTATTTTGCCTTTTATTTAGATCTTAACTGAGGCCTTTCTAGGTGCCCATTTTCAGGGTGAGTAAGATAATTTTAAGTCCTGGTTTACAGAGTGTTTAGATTTTGTTATAAGGTTTTTTCTGAATCTATAGACTAAGATAAGTGTAAGTGAGGATACGAATAAAAGGGAACCCTGGTACACTATTAGTGGGGATGTAAAGATACAGCTTTTTGGAAAACAGTATTGAGATTCCTCACAAAAACAGAACTACTATCTGATCGAGTAATCCCACTTCTGGGCACTTCCATGTTCCTTGTACCATTATTCCCAATAACCAAGTGGTGGAAACAACCTTAATACTCATTAATGGATAAATGGATAAAGAAAATGTAGTCTATACATACAATGAGATATAATTTGGCTTTGAAAAAAAAAAGGAGGAAATTGTGCCATTTGGAAACAGCATGAATGGACCTGGAAACATTATGCTAAATGAAATGATCTCACTTAACAAGTGAGAATCTAAACAAGCTGAACTCATAGAAGCAGAGAGTAAGATGGTAATTTTTAGGGGCTTTAAAAGGGGGAATGGGGAGGTGATGCCCAAAAGGTACAAAGTTTCCATTATGCAACACAGTTCTGAAGATCTACTATGCAGCATAGTGTCCATAGCTAACAATCTGTATTGTATACTTAAATTTTTTTAAAATGGAAGATATTAACACACACACACACACACACACACACATAGATAATAATGATGATGATAAAGGGGCAGGAGGAAACCTTGGTTGTTATTGGACATGTCTATGACCTTGATGGTGGTGATTATTCACAGATGCATATGTATCTCCATACTCATAAAATTATGTGCATTAAATGTGTACAACTTGTACATGTTAATCATACCTCAATAAAGTAGCTTAGATGTATCTAAAAATTTTTAAATACATTTCAAAGATGCAAAGAAAGAATTTGCAATTCTAAACATTTTAAATTGAACAATCTAAGAAGAGGGAGCAGGGATGGTGATTGTCTTTTATTATTTTCAAGAGGGAGAATTAAACATCTTATTTTTAATTTGTATTTACCATTTACAACCTCCTCTCTGTACTATTATTAAATAGTGACATTATTGGAGAACATTATGCTAAGTGAAATAAACCAGTCAATGAAAGAAAAATACCACATGATCTCACTCATTTATGGATAATAAAGTACATTATAAACCAATGAACAAAAAGATAGATACAGAGACAGTAAAGCATCAAACAGACTGTCAAATTACAGCGGGAAGGTTAGGGAGAGGTGGGGGAGATAAGAGATCAACTGAAGGACATGTATGCATGCATATAAGCATAACCAATGGATGCAAAACACTGGGGGGTGAGGGCATGTATGGGAGTGGGTTGGGGGGGGCAATGGTAAGATATGTACACATATAATACCTTAATAAAAAAATGAAAAAAAAATAGTGACATTATAGTCTTCTAATAATTTCTATGGCTGATTCTATCTTTATCTGTATAAATTGAAGCTATCAAATATCCAGCACATCTATAGCAAAGCAAAGTAATTATCAGAATTACTGTAGAATAACAGAATTACTGAATTTTTAAGTCAGTACATTATTTTCCTTGGAAGAATAATCTTTGAATGTATTATACCAATTGTGAATGGTTAAATCATATTTTTGATTAACAATGCAAACATATTTTTCTTAGTCTGATTTTTACCAATAGTTGTGATGTTGTTATTGCTTTCATTTTAAATGATTAGTATTAATATTATGATATGAATATTTTGCATATTTTCTAATGAAGTATACAGTATTACCCAATCTAAGTCTAAAGAGTAGCTTAATGCTAGAGTCTAATGATCTGAATACTTAATTAAGAAAATTCTTTGCAAGGTGTAATAAATTTCTCCTATGTTTCAGCCAATCAGATAAGTAACAATCCTAATTATATGACAATTTAAGCCCTTTAGTAATTATTCTATCATCCCCAATAATTTTTCCCAAATCCTATCTAATAAAAGGGTAATATGCAAATTGACCATCACCCCAACACACAAAATGGCCACCCCCATGTGGTCAAAGATGGCCGCCCCCATGTGGACACAAGATGGCCTGCAGGGGAGGGCAGTTGGGGGTGACCAGGCCTGCAGGGGAGGGCAGGTTAGGGGTGACCAGGCTGTCAAGGGAGGGAAATTAGGGGTGACTGGGCCAGCAGGGGAGGGCAGTTGGGGGCGACCAGGGGAGGGCAGTTAGGGGCAACCAGGCTGGCAAGGGAGGGTAGTTAGGGGTGACCAGGCCAGCAGGGGAGGGCAGTTAGAGGCAATCGGGCCGGCAGGGGAGCAGTTAGCTGTCGACCAGGCTGGCAGGGGAGTGGTTAGGGGGTGATCAGGCTGGCAGGCAGAAGTGGTTAGGGGCAATGAGGAAGGCAGGCAGGTGAGCAGTTGGGAGCAAGCAGTCCTGGATTGTGAAAGGGATGTCCAATTGCCTGTTTAGGCCCGATCCCACTGGGATTGGGCCTAAATAGGCAGTTGGACATCCCTCAAGGGGTCCCAAATTGGAGAGGGTGCAGGCTGGGCTGAGGGACACCCCCCATGCATGAATTTCGTGCACCGGGCCTCTAGTATAAAGTAAAAGGTACCTATGTCCATCATCTAGTGTCAAAGTTTTATTAAGAGGCATGCATTGAAAGGTGAAAATTAAACTTCCAGTGTTTAAAATAAGTGTCTCTAATTTTTTTTTAAGTTTTGAGAACAAACCTACCCTAAGTACATTTTTTTTTTGGATGTACATCAATCAGTATTTATACTATTATAATAGTCATCTAAATCTATGGAGGTATACTTGTCCTGCAGAAAACTTACATCCTAAAGTTAATCAAATTATATTAAATTTATTTTTTACACTTTCTATCTATAAATGTCAGATTTCTGTTTGTTAATTAGATTTTTTCCTACATCATCCTTCCAATCAAATGAGTTAAAACATTTTTGTGTCAAATTTAAGTCTAGAGTACTTGATGCATACTAGTTAATTTTACTATGTTATAAAAAATGAAGATGGGTTTTTGTATACTTGTGTATGATGGGGGATAGTCAGCTGCCCTTGGCTCCCATATTTCTTGATGTGGTGACTTGTACCCTGGCATGCTTACTCCTTTAAAGGAGCAAAATCTGCCATTTGCAGAACTGCATACAGCACCCAGTGTTCCTCTCCATGCATGAACACATGCTTTGGGGTACCTCTGCAAAGTTTCTGGAACACAGGGAGAAGAAGCCATTACATGCGTAATGTCATTGGGCAAAAAAGGTGTGTGGAAGATCGGGAGTCCTAGGTAGCTTCTCAAATGTGATCCAAATAGGAAGGGCTGGTTTTCCTCACATTGAGATAAGAAAAATGGAAATTACAAGGTACTTTGGTTTCTCTTCATTCATCAGCTTAACAGCTGGTTTGTTTGGCTTTTTCCAAGTGACTAGTGTTGCCTTTACAGAAGGACACAATCTTTTATCTAATGCTCAGCTAGACAGGTCTCTGATCAGGCCTCTTTATCATGTCTGCTTCCCTGGCTACAGTGTGTGTGGCTGATAAGGGACTCTTGCAGGTGGAACTGGGCTAAGACGTCGAGTGGACTCAGGGCTGGGCCACAGGGCACATAAGCCTGTGTCCTCACACAGAACAGGTAACTTCACTACCAGCTAAAGACGTTGTGCTCTTATTCTTCTTTATAGGGAAACCCATTAATAGAAGGAATCACCTGTTTAAAAGATCATTACCTCGCCTTCACCAAAATCAGTGTGAGGCAAGGAGGACTAAAGAGATACAAGGGGAGAGAGGGAGCAGGGACAACGGAGAAAGGAGGTTCTGTGAAAAGCAAAGAGCCTTGAATTCTCATGTCTTCTCCTCCATTTTTAAAAATCTTTTCTTCTGACTCTCCAAATAATTTTGATTTTTTGTCTTAGAATGATATCCATCTCATAAGTACCAGTAATTTACTCACTTAGGATGAGGCCCACGAGCCCCAGAAAATACGTTAATTTATCCAAATCTAAAGATCCATCCTCAGGCCACTACAAGACTGGAATCTGATATACCCACCCCAAATGTGACAGGAAGATAACACCCCTTTAACAGAAAGACCTGCAGGACACTTTCCCAGCTTCCCATCTTGTTCAACATTCTGACAGGATTTTAGAGCCTATATTACCCATGCTGCTCGGTAGTAAGAGTGAATGTGGAGAGGGTAGTTCCTCTGGCTAGTATTTCAAACAGCAGAGGACTAGAAGGGAGAGTGTAGACTTCAGGGTCACTTACCTGACTCTTGTGTGCCCACAGGACTTCAGCTGGTTCACTAACTTCAGGAACTGCCAGACATGGGAAGAGTACACTGACATTTCTGTTACCTCAGTGGGGCACTTCATTTCAGTCAAGAGATGGGGTGGAACAATCCCCATTTCCTCTAGGAATAGGGTATAGTCTTCCTTTAACCCAATTCCTCTTGTTTTGCTTTTGTAAAAATATATTTTTATTGATGTCAGAGAGGAAGGGAGAGGGAGAGAGTGATAGAAACATCGATGATGAGAGAGAACCATTGATCGATTGTCTCCTGCATGTCCCCTACTGGAGATCGAGCCCGAAACCTGGGCACATGCCCTTGACTGGAATCGAACCCGGGACCCTTTAATTCGCAAGCCGACGCTCTATCCACTGAACCAAATCGGCTAGGGCTCCATGTCCCTCTTGTGAAGGTCTGATGTGTGTGAAAGTGGATAGTAATTGTGAGCCTTATGTTGCAACTAGTGAGCACCCAGAGGCTGTCGAACTGCTCTTTACCACTAATTCTGACAGCCTTAGTAAAGGCTCCCAAGGAGCTGTTATTAATGGAGAAACAAACTAACTCAGTACTGAGCCATATATTCTTAGTTTCTGACTTTTTAATGTAGATAAACTGTTGGGCTCTCTTGCATTTCAGCCACTCCAGCTTCAGCCTGGACATTGCCTTCACCACTAGCTATAAGGTGGTGCCATTTTATGGCTCAGATTGTTTTTCTTCTCTCAAAGAGTCAGTCCTGTGCTGTCTGAAAACTATTCATGGGTGGGAAGGAATATTTAATCCCTGCCACTCCGTCTTGGTCGTTGACTAGTAATGTAGACAGGACTTTGCTTACACAATGAAAATAATCATATTCTCTTAGTGAATAAATTTCCTGAAATTAAGATAGGAAACTTCACAATGTTTTTCATAGATTCAGGATGCATTGCACAGCTATTACTTGGGTTACAAGTTAATCTTGATTGGGAGGGTGGGGTAAAAAAGTTAATCATATATATATATATATTGCTTATATACTTATAAAATCTAACTTAAAGTCTTTTGTATATTATTTAGATGTTTTCAAGAGCTGACTTAGTGTAAGAACTTTACATTTTAAATATTGTTTTGATTTTTCTCAGACTAATTCCCAAGAAATGTAAATGCATTACTCCCCTACTCTCAGTAGATAAATATTTTTCACGATTAATGCCAATTCAGTTAAAGAGATATTGATTAACTTTTAGAAGAGAAAGCCTTAATAAAAAAGTGCCTGAAAATAGGCATAAGTAACATCCATGCCTAAAATAAGTCATGGAACCCTGTGAGTGCATTCATCTTATATCATCTTTTTGGTTAATAAGAAAAACAGTCATGGGGATCGCAATACTGAAGAGTAAACTAACAGCCTAGTTCAAAAGGAAGACAAATCGCTCCTGCTGTTACAGAAGTACCTCTTAACATGATTTTGCTTAATTCTGACGCTTCGGCTTAAGCAGAAATTCCAGTGAAATGGAGTGATTCCATTTTAATTATGACCTACTTTCAAACCTTGTAGATTGGCAGAACTCCATGAACAGAATAAGTAGTTGTATCCCCTGGAATACGTTTGAGCTAGCCATAGTTATTGCACACACATTCAATGAATATTTCAAATCAAAGCAGCTTGCTCCATGGATAGGTTAAGTGAAGATCAATTTACATCATTTCACTACTCTTCTCCTGCAGTTCTCAAATGTGAGAGCAAAATGGATAATTTCTCACTGTAAATAGGGCGAATCAAGATGTTGCAACCCAAACCATTTCAAAGGCATTATATATTCTTTCCTAGTCTTGGACTGGTTATCAGACATATGGCTTCTACAGTTATCTTACATTTTAGGTGACTTGCTTATATTAAATTGGGTGACAAGGAGAGTAAAATTTACACATGTCTTTTTCTCAGCAGCTCAGCCAGAAAACAATTCATATTGGAGGAAGTATAGTCAAAATAATATGATTTTTAATTTTATTTTTGAGTGCCAATGACCCATATTATTTCTCTTCTCATAGTGGATAATTAAGATCTGATTTTCTTACTATTAAGGTAACTAATCACTTTGGTGCATAAATAAGCCAAGATTATAAAGAGAAGTAAGATGAAGTGTTGAGTAAACACTATTTTAGGTAAAATAAATATAAACTGTTCACTGAGTCCAATCAAGTGAACTTTTAAATACACAAAGATATTTTCATACAGCAATGAAGTTGAGGAAAAGATTTGGCATGAAAAACTTAAGAATTTATCTGCCTGAAGTTGAACATGATGTCAAGAAAAGTATGCCTGATAATTTTTTATTATAAGCAGATTTTTCTTTTCTCAAAAATGATCAACTAAAGAAAATTGCTTTTCAGTTTTTAATCTTCATTTTAAATCAAGGAGCAAAGCTTAAACATAATATAAACTCAGTAACCTCTTGAAAAAGCCTCAGCTAGCTGGAATTCTGTTCCAGACCTTCTTCACAGATCAGATGACCTTGACTATACTTTACTGAGAACTGGACATGATGTTCAGCAATATCTCCCTTTTACCTTCTTTAAATACCTGTCAATCTATCTGTTTACTCCTGTTCTCATAAGTTAGTAACTGAGCTCAGTTGCTATAATGCTAGTAGCCGTCAAACATGTTGCCAGGACAATTGTCCTAACTCACAGCTAGAGCATGAAAATGACTGATGCAACTCCTTTATTGGCTCCTAACTATTCATGGGATGAATTCCATCATCATAAATGTGATATACAGGGTAGCCTCATCTTTTCTTAACAGATTTTTCGTTTGCCACAATTTTTCACATATACTAGTACACACAAACACAGCCTCTCTACTCAAGTCACACTGAATGATTGCTTTTTATCCAAATCATAGTAATTCTGCCACAGAACCAATTTGGGGGCAGAAAGCTTGTGGATTAAACACCCTTGTATACTAATTTGAAAAAAGTTTTTCAAAACCTTTTGGGAAAAACTTCTCTGGCTTGATATAAAAATATTTATAATGACAAATTAAAATGATTTATACATATTACCTCATAGTCCCTCTTGCTGACTCAAAATACCCCAGATAAAATTTTATAAATATCTTCATTTCTTTAGTGTATTTTTAAAAATATATTTTTATTGATTTCAGAGAGGAAGGGAGAGGGAGAGAGAGAGAGAAATATCAATGATGAGAGAGAACCATTGATCAGCTGCCTCCTGAACATCCCCTATTGGGGATCAAATCTGCAACCCCGGGCATGTGTCCTGACCAGGAATCGAACAGTGATCTCCTGGTTTATAGGTCAACGCTCAACCAGTGAGCCATGCTGGCCGGGCTATTTAGTGTATTTTATAACTGAGAAAATAGTTTTACCCTAAACAAATTAGTGTCTTTTCTCATGAACATTTCTTGTAAACTTTACTGGAAAAGTATTAAATTAACAGGTTTGGTTAAAAAAAAAAGTTCAATATTAACATGATTGCTGATAGAAAGCTAGTGGTCTCCTCTCCTTTTTCCTCTTTCTGCCAAGTGCCGCCATGTGTTTGTTGGTCCTGGGGACTCATTTCCTGGCTGAGACTTGCTGAGCGGGAGAGAAGAAGGCGAGAGCTTCTGAATCTTGACACAGCAAGAAATTGCTTTTGCTAATGCTTCTGATGAACTTCGATCTCTTTCCCACTTTGCAGAAATCAGAAAGTTACTCTGTAATTATCAACAGTCAGAGCTCTGTGGAGTTACCTTTCCTTCTCCGAGAAAAGCAGGGATTAAATGCAAAATCCTTTCACTTTTAGGAAAGAAACATTTATTTTATTCCTCTTTTTATTGTCAACTTTAAAATTTTCTTCTCTTGATTGCTTTTTTTTTCTTTATTGATCTGAAACTTCTTCTGACCTTTACACATCTTATCTCTTAGTCAAGCTTCTAATCCTTAGCCTGTGGTTATTGCCTTTATTTATGAAAATTCCTCTATGCAGATAAAGTATATACTGATATAAGAGCCCCGGGCAGCATGTAGGTGAGCTATGATCTTACGTGCAGTAATTCAGTAATCAACTATCTACATGTTTTAGCACTCAGACTCAGCCAGTGGCCTCAGACCAGCCACAACTAGTCATGGGGATTCAGACATTTTTTCTCTAACCACCATAATTTCCACAATCTGCCTTATACATGTTATGGTTTGTAAGGTGTCATTTACTTTCCTTCTGAGTCTCAATATTTACTTTATCACAGCGTATTAAAATTTATAACAATAATTCTGCTTGCATAGAATATTGCCCCACATACCTGCTGCATCATTGTATTTCTTCAGAAACTTTCTATTGCTTTCAAGAAAAAGAAATCTCTTCAAATAAAAGTTTGTCAGTTTTTAAGCCAGATGCTTATGAGAATACCAAACTGTCCTTGTATTTCAACCTGCAGTAAATTGAATTCAGGGCTGATAATGATTTTGCACATAGAAGGCTGCCTCTTGGAAATAAGCATCTTTCTGAAGCATCTGCAATCTGTCATTTGAAAAAGACAGCTCTTTCCCTTTGCCTCTAGTCCTTGCATATCAATCTAATCTCAAGGGATTGCCACAAAGTTGTACTCGAAGTGGTGTTTTAACTATAGATCCCTGAAAATAAAATTATTATAATTATAAAAAATACTCAAGAGGCCATTTAATTGAATCCATTCTGATTAGATATTTAGAAGATTGAAGGGTAGGGAAGGTAAAGGGGACACAGGAGTCTGGTAAAGTGAATGATCTCTTATTTCTTGCCTTGGTTTGCAAGGTACTGTTTTGACAGCAAGCCACTGATAAATAAAAGTATAGAAACAGACGTGAAAGTGTGAACCAGGGCAGAGAAAAATAGGAAACATTGCAACAAGCTAAGTTTTCACTGACTCAACAATTTTTGTTTATTTTTCACCACACACGGCTCCCAGTTGAAATTATAATCTTTGCTTTTTCCATTTGTGGCACATTTTATTTTCACGGGAAACTCAAAAATTAGCACAAGTGGTGAAAAAGCCTTAGGCTTCATAGGGCCCAGTCTTTACATCAGAACAATATTTTTGCTTCAGATCCCCAGGACTATCCTAAACAAATGGAACCTGAGGTGATAACTTAATGCTTTATTCTTCAGAAAAACTAGTGGTAATAAATAATCCTCATATGTTAGTGTTTTTATTTTTTAAATAACACTTTTATGAGAAACATTGCCCACTTTAAAACATGTTCGCACACACTGCTGCTTAGATTGTTAGTTGCCATCTAACAGTAGCAATGAACTCTGCATGCAATCTATGTGGTCTTTCCCCAAGACTGAAGCTCTTAAATAAAAATTCTACATCAAAGATCAAGATGTTTTAAAACCATCTATTACATTTTGTATGTATTCAATTTCTTTCTGTAAATGTTATCTAAGCCAGATGTTTATAATATTTACATTGTAGTCTGTTTGGATGGACACAGTCACTTCCTGTTGTTTCATATTGAATGGCCAGCCAGCAAAAGTCTTCTTTCCCACCACTCAGAGGTGGCCGGATACCTGCGTTTCAAGATGGGTTCCCCCAACTTTTGGCTTTGCCTCTCAGTTATATTATAGATTTAGTGTTGCTCTTGATAATTCTATTATTATTGATAATTATGTTATCAATATCATGCCAATATATTGATCAACTTATTTTATTACCAATAGGTATTGATATTTTTTGTTATAATTAATAACATAATAATAAAAACTAATAATGGTAATGAACACTTGCAATGGGGCAAGCACCATACTGATCATATATGAGGTTTTAGTTAACGCTTAAAATGATCCTATGAAATACATATTTTCTTTTTTTTTTAAATTTGGAAACTGAGAATTAGAAAATTAATTAATATGCCCCGTCACTCATTTTATAAGTAGCTGTACAGGATTTATTTATTTAAACATTTAAAAAAATATATATTTTTATTGATTTTAGAGAGGGAAGGAGAGAGAAACATCAATGATAAGAGATAATCATTAATTGGCTGCCTTCTGCATGCCCCACACTGGGGATCAAGCTCACAACCCAGGAAGCCCTCACCAGGAATTGAACTGTGACCTCCTGGTTCATAGGTTGATGCTCAACCACTGAGCCATGCAAGCTGGGCTGCTGTACAGGATTTAAATGCAGTTTTGTTTGATGTGCTATGGTGCCTTGTTTGGCTTTCCTTTTAAATTTTTATTAATTTTTTGTTTTTTTATCCTTTACTAGAGGCCCAGTGCATAAAATTCATGCACAGGGGGCATGTCCCTCAGCCAGGTCTGCACCCTCTCCAATCTGGGACACCTCAGGGAATGTCTGACTGCTGGTTTAGGCCCAATCCCAGTAGTCAGACATACCTCTCACAATCTGGGACTGCTGGCTCCTAACTGCTCGCCTGCCTGCCTGCCTGATTGTTCCTAACCACCTCTGCCTGTCTGCCTGATAGCCCCTAATTGCCTCTGCCTGCTGGTCTGATGGCCCCCTAACCACTCCCCTGCCAGCCTGATAGCCCCCAACTGCCCTCCCCTGCTGGCCTGATCTTTCCTACCTGCCCTCTCCTGACAGCCTGATCGCCCCCTAACTGCTTGCTTCCCTGCTGGCCTGATTGCCCCTAACCGCCTCTGCCTTGGCCCCCACCACCATGGCTTTGTCTGGAAGGAAGTTGGACATCTGGAAGATGTCCAGTCAAATTAGCATATTACCCTTTTATTAGTATAGATTGATCTTTTATAACATAGGAAGGGATGAATATATATGATAATTTCCAGTAAATTTTGTTAATAGTAAAAATAGGTTGATTCTGAGTTTAAGAGATAATTGAGATAGGGAATAAAGATTCTGCCAAAGGTAGAAATCTCACAGAAAGATAAAATTTCACACAAAAAAGGAAAGCTAGAGAAATGCATCAGAAATTTTTTGTGCTTTTAAAATCACAATGTTATAGAGTGAAATTTAAAACAATTTTTATTCATTCTTTTCATGATGACTTTATTCACTTATTTTGTACTTCTAATATACAAAACATTCTGATGGACATTTAAAATGTAACAAAAATGCATTAAACATGATTCCTCAAGTAACACATTTCTGTGGGAGGAATCAGACAAGAGAAGACAAATGTCACTGTGCAATCACTTCTCTTGGACAGCGATAAGTGCCTTAGACGATCAGAAGTAGAAGGGTTGGGTCATCATAAAAACAAAAGGTTTCTACATTTATTCATTACTTTTTCCTATTTCTACTAAAATGAGGATTGAAGAAATAATCTGCAAGAATAAAGTTTTTCCAGTTACAACCTACAGATGGTGTGCAATGTAGAGATGATGTGAGTAGTATGCAGTAGAGGTAAGATTATAGTGAGGAAAGAGTGGCCAGTTCTCAGAGGTAGTACCGTGAATAGGATGCTTTCCCAGCACTATACCACTCTCTTTTATTTCTTGTCACTAAAATGAAGACTATTTCCTTGCAGAACACTTGTTTTTTTACTTTATTCTCTTATCTCCTACTTAAAAATAACCACCATTATCCCCACGTCCAAGGCCAGAGATCAAATGAGTTGAAATGGAAAAAAACACCAATATGCTATGTTTCAAATAGTTGTATACTTTAGTTCAGTTTTGCTAAAAAGATTACTTTTGAAAGAGATAAAGTGCTAGAGTGCTCAGATATGAGTCATACTTCACAGGTGATGGCAATTTTCTAATCGCACAAACAGAAAGCAAATCCCTTAAGTATTGTTAAACTTCCTCTCCCTGCATTGTACCTTTCAAGATATAGCCCCCCCTTTTTTTCTATTAATCCTTAGCTAAGGATATTTTTCCGTTTATTTTTAGAGAGAGTGGAAGGAAGGGAGAGAGACACACAGAGAGAAACATAGCTGTGAGAAAGACACATCCATTGGTTGCCTCCCACACGCACCCCAACCTGGGGCAGGGGATTGAACCTGCAACCAAGGTACATTGACCAGAATTGAACCGGGGACCCTTCACTCCATGGGCCAATGCTCTATCCACTGAGCCAAACCAGCTAGGACAAGATCTAACCCTTTTTGAATATTAAACCCTGCTGTGATAACAATCATGTTTATCTTACAGAGGCTCTGATAAATAAACATAGATTGCACTTAATAATTAGAGAAACAATTAGAAAATGTGAAATGTGTATGTGTGTAAAGATAATTGTTCTTTAAGTGTTTGTCCATATTTAAGAACAATATCTTTATTTAAAATCAAATATTTTTATTTGATTACTGCAATTTCAAAGAAAAATATTTGTGAATGACCCATGTTACAGGTAACAATTAGCTATAAATAGCCCAGTGGTTGTAAGAATAGACTCTGGAAAAATGACACTTGGATTTGAATCCAACTCTTTTATTCCTAGAATTGTGACCCAGGACAAATTACTCAATCCATTTGTATATCAGTGTATTTATTTGTAAAATGGGAAAAACAGCAATGCCTATCTTAGAGAAGAATTGTTAAGCTTAAGTTATTAAACACATATTGCTTAATGACTATCTCATAGCAGTTACAGGTATTATATAAATCATATCTATTACTAATGTTTACATTGCCCTCAATATTATTAACAGATTATCCAGAAAACTAAATATCCCAATCTTTTAACCTTCTCAAGGGACTAGTCTCAAAGAGAGTGGCAGTTTTTAAATTTTGTGTTTTGCCTGTTTATTTATATATATAACAGTTTGATAATACAAGAAGCATTTAAACAGAAGCTTGGCAAGCCATACTAATGCTTTGACTGCAAACAAGACTGCAGTGTAGTGATAGATGATATATGTGATATTTCAAACTTGATAAGAATAAACATGCTGAAAATTATAATATAGTATTACAGAGCATAGTACACTGATATATTTTATTGCATTGCATACAGATAGATCTTCATTTTTCAAATATATAAGGTGAAATGAAAATAATACATCCAAGAAGTCTAGGTAATTAAAATGAACTTGAAAGTATGCAGCAGATAGAAATAACCTTATTTCAATTCAAGTCAGAACTTTATTAAAGTATAAGAAGGAAGTAAATACATGAGTGGTTGTTCCATCCCCAATAAATATTTATTTCACAGGTAACAATGGAAATGATACGTGGTCTTGAGACCTGCCTCCTTATACTAACTGCAATGATCTCTGTTGCCGGAATTAAAAGGATGCCAGGCAGTACTGGCAGTTTAAGGGGATTTCATTTACCTGAAGGGCCACTGTGAATTCCAACAGAGAATCTTTTCTATAAATCAGAGAGTCAGGTAATAAAACGTGAAATATGTTTAGTCACTCTTTTCTAAATGCCCTCATTGTTAGAATCACTTGGGGAGAAATTTGGAAAATGCAGATTCCTCATTCCCACCTTGAGTGAATTTACTTAAAAATATTAAAAAATTATTTTGTGAATGCTCTAACCAAACTGAGCTAGAAGTATATTTTTCTTAATTAATTGAATTTAAAATATGCTGAGCGTAACAAGCAAAACACCAAAAGATAAATTAAGAAAGAGTTAAAAATCTTCCATGCCTTTCTCTTCATACTTCCTTGGGGTATATCCCTCCAAACCATTCTCTGTGTCAGGTGATATTCCGGAGCCTGGAAATACAGTGGTAAAAGGGATGGTGTCCATATATCTTTAGAGCTTAAATTCCAGTGGTGTGTGTGTGTGTGTGTGTGTGTGTGTGTGTGTGTGTGTGTGTGTTTGTGATAAATACATAAAACACAAGCTCAAAGAAAATAAAATAGGATAGTAGGATGGCTGATTACTATTTTTTATTTTGGTTGTAAGAGAAGACCTCTCTGAATAGGTGACACACAAGCTAATAAAGATAAACTTAAGGGAGATTGAGGAAAGAGAATTTCCGGTGAGAGGAAGGAACTGAGAGTGCACGTATCCTGAAGTAATCAATGGGGAATTTTTGGAGGAACCAAAAGAAGATCAGTGTGAGAAGCAAGATGCTATGAGATGTGGTCAAAGAAGGAGAAGTGGAGGCTCTGGAAGTCACAGCAAGGAGAGTTTTGGTTACAATGCATTCATAGTCTATCCCATGGTTTTCTTCTTGGCCTAGGGAAAAATCACATAAATACCCCTTCATCTGGACCTTCAGACCTGTTCCTTGCTTGTCCTTCCTAGTAATATTTTAGGAAAATCTTATTTTATCTTATTTTAAATTCTTTTTTAATATTATAACCTGATAACCCCATTCATTTTTTATTTGTAATAAGTAAGAATAAAAGGACAATGTTCTTAGATGATATTCTCAAAGTACATTTATGTAACACTGATTTTTTAGAGCCTGGGTAGTTCAATGATAGTGGTTCCAAATTTACAACATACTTTAAATATGACTGTGTGTGCATTTGTATTTTGCATGCATATCTCCGTATCTGTAATCAAAGACTTGATCTCGCCTCTCAGTGTGGAATGCATACTCTCCTTGGACCACTGATATCGTCAAGATTCTGAAGCTGTTTACTAAAAATATGATGCTTGTTTTCTGCCTGATGTGTAATCAGTGGCAGATTTCTAACTGGTGTTAAAGGTGTTTACTACCTCACTCTACATATTTACAAACATGATTTGGTTTATACATATTCAGTTATACTTATACTTGGATGGATGTCTCCATAATGTTGATTTACAGGTGCAGTGGTAAAGAAATATGTGTCTGCATGGAAATCAAAGTAACACAAGATTTAAGTATTAAATTTCAATTTTGATTGCAAGTTTGTTTCCAAGTAACGTTACTTATTTAATAGAAACATAATTTACAAAATGGCAGTGTGCCTGTGATTTTATAAAGTTCAGTAAGGATAAGTTTAAAAGAGATGCATGTAAGAGTGAAAATTTAACTAAAGAAATCTTGGGAGAATGGTATATATATGATTCTGCAAAAGAAAACACATCATAAAATGGAGCTTATAGTAAATTACAAGCTGAACTTTAGTCTCACAAAACTCACCATTTCAAAAACGAAAAGAGTAAGCATGACATTGAGAGACAGTGAAAAACAGAATCCTGACAGGGCCCACCTATCAAAGGTCTGAGGAAACCTTTGTTTCCATGATTACTGCAGGCAGAATGAAATATTTTAGAAAATGTAGGACCATGTTGCCTAGGCCCTCACCATCAGTGACTACTCTTTACCTTAAAGAAATGTTAAGTTTTATATAATGCTACATTTACCTTCTGCATCTTGGGAATGTGCTATCTGCATTAATCATTTCTTATAATTCCCTCCTTTCCTCTTTTTCTTTCCGTGTCTCTCTTTTCTTCCTGAACCCTTCATAGAACCCTGACCGTTCACAACTTTCATAACATCAGGAGTCTGTTTCTTGCCTTTCTTTAGTCACTGCAAGAGGCCCTGTTAAGGTTGTCAGATAAAAATAAAAGACGCCAGTTAAATTTGGGTTTCAGGAAACATATGAAGAAATTTTTTTTTTTAGTGTAAGTATATTCTATGCTGTATTGGGGATCCACTTATAGTGAAAGTAAGTATTCTTTATTTTCCTGCAATTCAAATTTAACCCAGAGTCCTTTGTTTTATTTGCTAAGTGTGACAGCTGTTCCTTGAAGGCCATTGCCACACACAGAGTGGAAAGGCCACCCAGAGCAGGCCCCAACCATGACATACATTTACTTATGAATGACTTTCCCCCAGGAGAGGGTGTTTCAAATGATGATTACTACTCTTTTGTGGAAGAAGCAGAAATGGTTGCAACACCTTAGATAAAACCTAGGGTAATTTCTCATTATTTTTAATGAGAAATTTTTTAGATATATATTTTTATTGATTCCAGAGAGGAAGGGAGAGGAACAGAGAGATAGAAACATCAATGACGACAGAAAATCATTGATCGGCTGCCTCCTGCATGCCCCACACTGGGGATGGAGCTTGCAGCCTTGGCATGTGCCCTGACCAGGAATCAAACCGTGACCTCCTGGTTCATAGGCTGGTGCTCAACCACTGAGCCACACTGGCTGGGCGTTAATCAACATTTTGATGACCATTATTCGATAAAAAGGCAGTCACAGTTCAGTAATTACTATGTTCAGTCTAGAATAAGGATCAAATATCTACAGTCTTTTATTTTTTTCACATTCTTATTTGTTTGTTTATTTATTTATATTATTTTTATTGTTGACACTATTGCAGACATCCCCAATGCCTATAGCTTTTTTAAAAATATATATTTTATTGATTTTTTTTTTTTTTTTTACAGATAGAAAGGGAGAGGGATAGAGTGTTAGAAGGATCTATGAGAGAGAAACATCGATCAGCTGCCTCCTGCACACCCCCCACTGGGGATGTGCCTGCAACCAAGGTACATGCCCTTGACCGGAATCGAACCTAGGACTCTTCAGTCTGCAGGCCGATGCTCTATCCACTGAGCCAAACCGGTTAGGGATAGTTTTTTAATTTATGGCTTCACTCCTTCTCTAGCCTAGGCTTTCTGAAGACTACCCTCCTGAGGTGCAAAGGTCAGAGAGCTTCTCTATTTGTCTACCTCTCCTTCCCATTCAAAGGGCTTCTTTGGTTTGAATATGGGGGGGGGGGTGGTTGGGGTGGGACCAGTGGAGGAAAAGAAATGGAAGTAGGGGTAAAACATTTGTGAATTTTCCCGTACTAAGTGGTCTGGCCATGGATTCTCTGGGGCTGGCACATGTTCTAGTCAGGCACGTTAAAGAACACTTTGAGACTCCTTTGTTGCTATGAATTTCTAACTTTAAGCTCTCCATGTCACTGGGTCTCCATCTGTCTAGTTGTTTCCTCGTACCTGACCCTTCAGCACTAGGCAAGACATGGTCTACTCTGAGCTGCTTTCTTCTGAATTCTTCCTTTCATTCTAGGTGGTCTTTTTGGAGAACAATGATGTGAAACTGAAAGTGTGCCTCATTCTCTTAACTCAAATGTTAGGCTCTTAATGTGAGTAAACATTGTGAATTCAGGTTAAAATAAGTAATTAAGACGATGCCCTTGGGTATAAAGCAGATTGTCATTGACCCATGATTTAGTCTAATGAAAATGTATTTGGATGGCCTCAGCTCCATTTCTGAATCCGTAGCTTTTGCAAAAGTGGTGAGAACAGAAATATATTACGTGTTAATGCTTACATATACACAGACCCATTTCTAAAGAAAGGATACTTAGATGGCGTCATAATATATAGGTCAAGACTTGATCCATTTGCCCTTTATTCTAGGAAAGGGAAGAATTCAGAGTGTAAAAATACCAAATAGTGCATTGGCATGCATAGCAGGATGCTGGCATTAACAAAATTTACAGTGTTTTTGAAGAGAAATAATAAGTACTTCTCTGCAGCTTCAGAAGCAATGTATAACACAGCATGATGAAAAATGGTATTTTAATTTTTATGCATGACCTTCACCAGAGGTGTTAATCCTGAGCTAGACCCTATAATTCTCCAACAATTTGAGGTGAAAGAAAAATGGTATTCTGGGTCTTTCATAGAAAGATCATATATTTTGGCGAATCTAGAGACTGGGAGAAACTATTCATGTATTAAAGAGCAAGGACCAAGTGGCAAAATCCAACTGTTTTGCAACAGAATAAGACAGTAAACAATGGATTATTCTATCAAGTTATACATTTAAGAGCAGGTCCTGCCTTTAAAAATAGATTAAAATGTAAATTATTACAATTTTACCACACACACCTGAGACATTGTTGCAGCGATTAAATTTTTGAAGATATTTAAAATCCTCAAAGCATTTGCCAACCAAGTTTTTACAAAAGGTGAATTTAAAGGGTGGATGGGAGTTTCTGGGTAGATAGGAAAGTCAGGTTTATACATAAGAGATGCCAGAGCTGGGAGACCTACTGTAAGACTTGGAAGAGGAGGACAGTAAAAGGTCACTGTAGGGATTAGAGTAGGAAATCAAGCAGGCAACAGGATTGCTTAGAATTACCCTCATATCAAAAGTATCAGGAAACGGGATGTGAGGGCCTGAGGAGTTTGCAATGTAAGTGGCGGATGGACAGGATAACCTGAGGAATAGAAAGAAAGGAAAAAGACAGCAATTGGAATTATTGTGGAGAAAGTAATAAGGATAATACAGGGACTGTTTTTATGGAAGGTCTCCTGGTGATTCTAACGTGAACTTAGGGTTGAGAACCACTGTCTAGTTGAGAATAAAAATGGATGTGAAAAATGTCTCTCCCTGAGCAGACAGAGAAAACAACTCAAACTGTTGGCTTTTTTTTTTTTGGTTAATCCTCACCTGAGGATATTTTTCCATTGATGTTTTTAGAGAGAATGGAAGGGAGGGGGAGAAACAGAGAGAGAAAAACATTGATGGATTGGTTGCCTCCCACATGCATACCATGCTCTTGGTTGCCTCCCACATGTGTACCAGAATCGAGCCTGCAACCAAGGTATGTGTCCTTGATCCGAATCAAACCCGGGACCCTTCAGTCTGCAAGCTGAGGCTCTATCCACTAAGTCAAACCGGCTAGTGCTCACACTGTTGGCTTCTAAATCTCTGATATACCTATGATATATCGTCTTTCCTCAGGATGAGTGTAAGGAAAATGAATCAGAGAGACACCCAACTCACCTCAAGCTTGGTTATCTTAAAGACACTGGTGCATGAATGCCAGATGAAGATCAGGAACTCCAACACAGGCCATTTGAGAGAAATTAATAAAGCAAGCTGTCTTACATGTTTTAAGAAAGACAATATATTTATTTTAAGTCTTTCTAAGTATGCTCTTTCATATCATATAGAAACAAAATATTAAAAAAAAATTTAATCCCCTCTCCAAAAATAAATAAATAAATAAATAAATAAATAAATAAATAACCCCTCTCCAGGATTTGGAGCTTAATTCAGCTCCCCTTGAGCATAGGGTGGGCTGGGTGACTGACTTCTACCAAACAGAGCACAGAAAGGAAACACTTGTCAGGCACGACCTTAGCCAAGTGGTAAAGGTGAAGGTCGCCGATATAAGGAATGTTGATTTCATCCACTCTCTGATCTAATGGGATGAAACGGGCACCTCCCCTCTACAGCATGGAATGATGGGAAACATCACACGAAGCCAGATGGATGAACATCCTACAAAATGCTTGGCTGGTAGTCTTTAAAAGTTATAGAAGTATAAAAAATATATTTAAAAATGTAAAAACCAACAAAAGTGTGAAAGTTCGGAAGAGGAAGGAGAGACGGAGAAGCAGTCACAGACCAGAGGAGACTAAGGAGACCTGGCAATGAAATGTCATTGGATTAAATCTTGGGAGATAAAACCTGGGGCAAGCTGATTGAAATCAGTAATTTAGTTATTAGTATTCTACTCAAGTTAATTTCTTAGTTTTGACAAATGAGCTGTGGTTGGTTATATATTAGGTTAATAGCAGGGGAAGTTGGATGAAGGGGATAAGGAACTTTCTGTACTACCTTTATAGCTTATTACTAAAAATTTTTCCAAAATTAAGAGTGTATTACTAAACGATAATATTCTCACCATTTTTTAAAATATAGGAGTATGCATAAAGATCAAGCAGCAGTTACATACTTGAATTTTATAGTGCCTATAATTTAACCTTTAGAGCAGATAGTGATGGTGTTTACTGAAAGAAAGAATATTTTGAATTGTTAATGCTCAGCACCGTCTAGTTTAGAGTAGTTGCTAAATAAACACTTGATGCATGAATAATCGGATCATATTTGGTATCTTTTTAAGTTGCAAATTCAGCATTCGGGGCTCTTTCCCTATCGTTTATCCACATAATCTGGATCATCAGGCTTCATTCTGAAGGTGTGTTAACTACCAGAAACAAATAGCACTCTTTCACATGAATTACCCTTTCAAATACATGCTTAAGCCTTTATGAAAATAACCTAAGCAACGAAATATTTAGGATCATTATGTTTAGAAATCAACATAAAATCTCAATAAGTTTTAAACAAATGAACTAATTATACGAACAGAACACTTTTCCCCATAATGTATACTAATCACAAATTTATTTCCAGGCATAAAGGAAGAAAGTGATTATTTCTCATAATGTATTATTCTTATCTTGGAGTAAATCCCATAGAAGGATAACCCTGCCATGAACCAACTTGATATTAAAATCTTTCCCTGTGTTTTGGCATTATATACCAATAGCTTCTTTGTGTGTTTCAGTTATCGCAGGCTTTTAATAAAAGTAAAGCTTTGGCTCATAATTTCCCTCCGGACTTGTTCTCATTATGGATGGAAAAAATGGGGAGATTAAAAACATATAATGCATCAGCAGCTGGACCACCCCCCACCCCCACCCACTGTTCATTTTGGGGAGGTAATTAATAGGACCTTTTGTAATTCTCCCTTGTTTTTTTCTTATCTCAGGTTTATTTCTTTGCTTTCTCTTTGTAAAATGAAATCAGCATTGAATTTTTCAATCCTCTTTAGACACTATTTGCAACATAATCTGAAAGCATGGAAAAAAATTTCCAGAGTGATTTGTATTTTTTACACACAAACGATTTTAAGCAGTTATGAGGACATTACTGCTTTGTATTTTTTAAAGTTTTCTGTGTTTTGCCATATCCAAGATATATTTTTAAGTCATGAAAAGAAAATGGTCGGTCCCTTTGAAAGCCAGTATGTCAGCAAAAATACTTAAATTGCAAGAAAGCTAAAACTATTAGATTACCAGCTGAAAGAAACTTAACTAATACTAATTAAACTATGAAGTAGTAAGGTAAGGAACTCGGTAGTGTGGACAGTCTAAAGCAGTGGTTCTCAACCTTTCTAATGCCGCGACCCTTTAATTCAGTTCCTCATGTTGTGGTGACCCCCAACCATAAAATTATTTTCGTTGCTACTTCATAACTGTAATTTTGCTTCTGTTAATGAATCATAATGTAAATATCTGTGTTTTCTGATGGTCTTAGGCGACCCTGCTAGTGGTTCTGAACCTGTGGGTCGCAACCCACAGGTTGAAAACCGCTGCTGTAGAGCCTAAGACCATCGGAAAACACAGATATTTACATTACAATTCATTAACAGCAGCAAAATTACAGTTATGAAGTAGCAACGAAAATAATTTTATGGTTGGGGGGTCACCACAACATGAGGAACTGTATTAAAGGGTCGCAGCATTAGAAAGGTTGAGAACCACTGGAAAGGAACCTATCATGTTACAAATGTGTAGCTTCTTTTTAACTAGCAACTGGGAATCCCAGGTAACTTGTTCACAGTTGGAAGTTAAGATTCATGAGATGAAGATTGAGAAGGCAGATGGTACTAAGAAGGTTTGTCACGCTAAGAATTCTTTTTTAATGGATTTGTAATGTGTTTAAGCCCCCAAAATATTTTTTTGCTTTTTTTTTATTCTTAAATTTTAACCTCAAAACAGACAAATAAACAAGAAAAGAAAAAAAGAAGGAAAAGGTGGTTTGAGCATGGTATGAACACCTGGAGATCAGCTTTGAGATGGCTCTAGGAGAGAGGACAGAACATTAAACCCTGGGAAGACCTTGGCCCACAGAGCTTTGTGGTTTCATACTGAGAAAAGTTGACATCAACCTAAGCTCCCTCCCATGAAGGTGCCTTGTTTTATTGGCTCCAAACAGACCAATTAAAAGCTGGGTCCGGGTGTCCTCATTGCCCAAATGCTTAGAGAACTAGGAGACAAGGGAGCAATGGAATTGCTGTCTGCTGCATCTAGACCAGAAATCCCTAGGGGTCGAGAGCACTTCACCTTCTGAACCCTGGGAGATAGCCACCAGTTAGGATGGAACTCAATTAATATCTGTGAACTTACAGAGAAAAGAGGCATCACATTAAGGTTCTATCCATTAGAGTGAGGAAATTTAGGTAGAGCAAACTACACGCATCCAGTGAAATAAGGTTGTGGGGGACATATATGGAAGATTGAGTAAAAAAACAACAATAATATTAGAATCACTTCAGTGATTCACATTCAAGTGTAGAATGGATATTTTGGAACCTAAAATATAATTCCCCACTAAAGAGTTAAATAAAATAATTCAAGGAAAAACAATGAACTTTGAATTCTAATTAATGGCCTAAAATATCAAGTACAAAATATATCTTAAAGCACTCAGCAAAAAAAAACAAAAACAAAAACAAAAATATAGTGGAAAATATGGTAATGTGGATAGTGGATCCAGAAGACCAGAGGTCTGGAAAGAAGCAAATTTAAAAAAAAAAATGTTAAAATCCAGAAACTTTTAAAAAAGATAGGTCAATAAAATTGTATTTAGTAAGAGTTCATTGTGCATAGAACAGTTCACGAACTGGGTGGCTTCAAATCAACAGTGGAATGAAGCTCAGAGGCATGCAATAGGAAAACTTCTATAGTGGAAATCTGGAAGCTTTCTAAGCTTTCTAATGATTATAGTTTTGAGATTTTTTCCCATGACAGGTGACTAGTTAAAAGTGGTTATCTTAAAATACAGCTAAAAATGCAGTTAAAGAATTAATTTTCTCCATTTCCTCCTCAAATTTTGGAGAAGCTCAAACTTTTTAGTGCCTCCTAGCTTCATCTTCTCTCCCTCAAAGCATCAGACTCCATCCTTAATGCTTTCCAAAAGTCATGGGACATAGAAACTCTTTACCTCTGACAATTAATTGCTACCTCTCTTATCATTACCCCGATCCATGATAGCATAAGATCAAGTAACATCCTTAAGACATAAAAGCTAGCTATTTTCAGGGGTGGAGCTGGAGGAAGGGGTTGCTAACAACAGCTTATTTCTTTCTTAATAACTCATTTTGTTGGATGTGAGTAGGATCAATGAATCAAATTTGTTCAGAAGGAAGCTCTGAACAAATCGGAAGACTTGGCATTTAGGGATGTACTTTCTATTGGTCTTTAATTCCCTGCAGAATATAATAGAGGGAAGCTTCAGTGAATTGGAATGTATGGAGTATGGTAATAAACAAAACATTTTTATTTTAATATTTACTAATTTTTTATTTTTTTGCCATCTTAATCTTAATGATACATTGTAGTAAAAATGCATTTAATCTCTCCTTGGTGCTTGGTTACTATCTGTCCTTAGATTTACTGCTCTTAATTTTAGAGCTGAACGTATATTGATTCCAAGATAGCCTAAAAAGTTACCTAAAATATATTATCACGGAGTCGTAAAATATTTTTCAATTAAAGAAGGGTAAGGATCCTGCAGAAATTATAGAGAAGAATTATGTGCTTGTGAACAAAACTATGGACTTCTCCAGGGAAAGTGTTTTGGTAGGCTTTATTTTCGGTTTGTGACTCCTGGGAGGTCATAGAGACAGAGAAGCCAAATGGATTTGGTGGCCTTTTCTAAAAGCAGGTTTTTCTCCTTCTTTTTGTTTTCAAAGAAGTCAGCAGTCCTTCTCCCTTCCTTGTTTTAGGAAGAACAGACCATTTGTACAAAATTGGGAATGGCCAACCATCCTCCCTCTGGTTTTAAACCAAGGACTGTGGATGACTGTCTCCCGTATGAAAGCCCCTGAGCTTATGCGTTGGACCCTGCCAGGACGTGGAGAAAGGGGCTGGAAAGCGATGACAGAGGTAAGACAAGGGGTGTAGAGGCACATGTCAAAAATAGATGAGCTTTCTATGCTTCTGGAAAACAGTGTAAAAGGCTGGCTGGGGTTAAACAATCATCGTGATACTTAGTTCAAAAATGAAGAGGATTGAGTCTTAAGAACTGGAATGACACTTTTAATTACTAGATATGACAGGAAAAGAAATGAACAATCAGACTGAGCTGTCGCTAAAGATGACTGCCATTCACCAGAAAAGGATTGAGGGGTGGATAACAGACCAGAGTTGGTAGAGTTATTGGAAAAATAAAACTGTTCCATGTTTACACCCCTAAGAGTCAACTATTCAGTCAAACTGATTATACTTATTTGCACACTGTCTCGTTGCCCTAAAAACGAGTGTCAAAACAACTCTGATTAATTGCAGCCTGGTGAAGGGGTTCTATTTCCTAGAGGTTTTATTGGTCATTGATGTGTGGAGATGGCACCTTCGATATATAGGCTAATTGTTTCCATTATTCATGGAATAAACTAAGACCTAGGGAAGGACAAAATGTAGCTATTTAGATTTAATGCTAGCAAACATCTATAAAAATTACGGCAGTGAGGGAAAGAGTTGAATTAAATATAAAACTAGTAAAACTTTATAGGTCAGCATTGTGGATGTGTGTGAGAGCCTAATGATATTTTTAAGCAATCTTCAGGTAAATGAGCTAAATAAGAAACAGATTTTTAAGATGTGTTTATCAGCTAATATAGCACCAAATGACTCAATTTAAAATCTAAGGTTAAAGATGCATGTGTCTAAATTGGTAATATATTCTGGACCAGATTTTTTTATATTTTACTATTTTTTATCTGAATTCAATAAATATTTTGAGTCCCATGATAAAATTGTATCATACTAGCATAACTCCTTGATGATTCAGGACCGTGGTCGGCAAACTGTGGCTCACAAGCCACATGTGGCTCTTTGGCCCCTTGAGTGTGGCTCTTCCACAAAATACCACAGCCTGGGCGAGTCTATTTTGAAGAAGTGACATTAGAAGAAGTTTAAGTTTAAAAAATTTGGCTCTCAAAAGAAATTTCAATCGTTGTACTGTTGGTATTTGGCTCTGTTGACTAATGAGTTTGCCAACCACTGGTTGAGGACATCTGATTTCAAAGCATTTATTTTGATACCCCCATGAATTTACTCATTCCTACTGTTTCAGGTATCCTAGTTTTCAGGTAAACCCGCTTCTAGCAAGGTCTTTTAATCAGGTATTTTAGCAATTATATTGTCCTATATAATAAAAGGTTAATATGCAAATCGATCGAACAGCAGAATGACTGGTTGCTATGATGTGTACTGACTACCAGGGGGAAGATGCTCAATGTAGGAGCGCAGTGGCAGTGGTGGGAGCCTCTCCTGCCTCCGCAGCAGCACTAAGGATGTCCCACTGACGGCTTAGGCCCATTCCTCAGGGAGAGCGGACCTAAGCCGTCAGTCAGACGTCCCCCAAGGGCTCCCGGACTGCGAGAGGGCGCAGGATGGGCTGAAGGACCACCCCCCTGAGTGCACAAATTTCGTGCACAGGGCCTCTAGTTTTAATATAAGAGGTTCTCTACCAAAATCCCACCTTATGCCTAGGTTCACAAATGCTACTCTAGAAATGTTTATTCATGTAAGTTAATAATAATCATAGAAAAGGATTAAATAAAACTATTTTCTTGCAATTTCCTAATTTATTATATCTGTTGACATGCAATAATTCCCAAATTATGAATTTCTCAGTGATAATACTTTTATATAAAATATTTTAAAATAAAAAAATAGAAACATAAAGATTTGCCATTATGACTTGGTGAAGGATAGCAACTTGTACATTATTCTTTGTAGTAAGGATCTGTACTTTAGTCATTCATTTTTAAGTGTATACTAGTAATACTTATAATTTTTCAAGATACATTTCTACATATATACTACTTTATCTTCAGTGTAATAAATATTATCTATGGTCTAAAGACATTAAAAAAAGCCTCAATAGAATTTATTGTTGAATTTCCTCTGATAACTTCATTTAAATTCAATAAAGCCAATGGGAAAAATGAAAGAATTCTCCTAAACAATTAGAAATAATTTACCAAAGTTCACTGGAATAAAAGTGTGCAACATTGGGTGATCATAAGAAATAAGAGTTATTTTATTAATATTGTTTAGTTAGAAATTTGTAAAGCAAGAAGACTTTCTAAAATAATTTTAAAAATAGGGTAGTCCAACTGTGCTTTTTTTTACATAATCATAACTAGAGTTTGAAAATGATCAGAAACAATATAATAATGGTTAACATAATTGAGCCCTCAATATGTGGTAGGCAATGTAGTAAGTGCTTTGCATGTATTCGCACGTTTAATCTAACAATGGCCTTATGAGTAGATGCAGAGATGTGCAAGAGTAGGCTTGCACTGGCTTCTGAGAGTCAGTAGTTAAAAATTCAGGAAATTTCTAAATCAGTTGCTATCAAGTTGTATTAATTTGAATGTGGCCATGATAGAATTATTTACACCAAAGGAATCAATTAACATTGCAAAGTATGGTTTTTCAAACATTTACCAGCATGTCACTGGATAGATGCTAATGTCATCCCTGTTTTACAAATGAGGAGACTGAGACATAGAGGGGTTAAGTTTCCTAAAGACTCAAAACTAAAAACACATGGTAGATGTAGATTCAATCCAAGTGGTCTGCTCTTCTGCTTCTATATGTAGGAGACTTAAGACATTCTGAGAAAAGATCTAGTCAATTTAGCCTATAGCCAACTCATTGCAGAGAAATCTGTCTTCCCGTTCTCTGTGGACAGCAGTTGTTGCCAACACATGGTTCCTGCCACTCAGACTAAGATTCCACTGGAAAGGTAGTTGGTTCATTCCAGGGCTGTGCTGTTCCACGCAGGCTTCCTCCTCACAGCCATAGTTTAGGACAGCATCCTCTCGCTGCTGGAAGATGACAATAGCTGTTTCTAAGTTTACTTCCTCAAATCCATTATTTTCCCTGCAGTCAGCGGACCGTTCAAATCATAAATCTGGTCATGTCATTTGATATTTAAATACTTTCAAAGCCTTTTCCTTGCTCTCAGGATCAAGTCCGAATATTTGGTCATTGGTGTTCTGGCTCCTGCTTATCTTTCTAGTTTATTTATTTTTTTTAATTTTAATTTTTTAATTTCTTTATTGATTAAGGTATTACGTATGTGTCCTTATCCCCCCATTACCCCTTCAGCCCCTCCAATCATGCCCTCATCCCCTGTTGTCTATGTCGATTGGTTAGGCTTATATGCATGCATACAAGTCCTTTGGTTGATCTCTCCCCCTTATCCCCACTCTCCCCTACCTTCCCTCTGAGGTTTGACAGTCTGATCGATGCTTCTCTATCTCTGGATCTATTTTTGTTCATCAGTTTATGTTGTTCATTATATTCCACAAATGAGTGAGATCATGTGATATTTACCTTTCTCTGACTGGCTTATTTCACTTAGCATAATGCTCTCCAGTTTCATCCATGTTGTTGCAAATGGTAAGAATTCCTTCTTTTTTACCACAGTGTAGTATTCCATTGTGTAGATGTACCACAGTTTTTTATCCACTCATCTACTGATGGGCACTTAGGCTGTTTCCAAATCTTAGCTATGGTGAATTATGCCGCTATGAACATAGGGGTGCATATATCCTTTCTGATTGGTGTTTCTAGTTTCTTGGGATATATTTCTAGAAGTGGGATCACTGGGTCAAATGGGAGTTCCATTTTTAGTTTTTTGAGGAAACTCTGTACTATTCTCCACAGTGGCTGCACCAGTCTGCATTCCCACCAGCAGTGCATGAGGGTTCCTTTTTCTCCAAATCCTCGCCAGCACTTGTCATTTGTTGATTTGTTGATGATAGCCATTCTGACAAGTGTAAGATGGTACCACATTGTTGTTTTGATTTGCATCTCTCGGATGATTAGTGACTTTCAGCATGTTTTCATATGTCTCTTGGCCTTCATTCTGTCTTCTTTTGAAAAGTATCTATTTAGGTCCGTTGCCCATTTTTTAATTGGGTTGTTTATCTTCCTTTTGTTAAATTGTATGAGTTCCCTGTAAATGTTTGAGATTAAACCCTTATCTGTGATAACATTGGCAAATATGTTCTCCCATGCAGTGGGCTTTCTTGTTTTGTTGATGGTTTCTTTTGCTGTGCAAAAGCTTTTTATTTTGATGTAGTCCCATTTGTTTATTTTCTCTTTAGTTTCCATTGCCCTAGGAGCAGTATCAATGAAGAAATTGCATAGGTATATGTCTGAGATTTTGCTGCCTGTGAATTCTTCTAGTATCTTTATGGTTTCCCGTCTTATGTTTAAGTCCTTTATCCATTTTGAGTTTATTTTTGTGTATGGTGTAAGTTGGTGGTCTAGTTTCACTTTTTTGCATGTATATGTCCAATTTTCCCAACACCATTTATTGAAGAGACTGTCTTGACTCCATTGTATTTTCATGCCTCATTTGTCGAATATTAATTGAGCACAGTGGTTTGGGTCGATTTCTGGGTTCTCTATTCTATTCCATTGATCTATATGTCTGTTCTTGTGCCAGTACCAGGCTGTTTTGAGAACAGTGGCTTTATAATACAGCTTGATATCTGGTATTGAGATCCCACCTACTTTGTTCTTTTTGCTCAGGATTGCTGCAGCTATTCGGGGTCCTTTTTATTCCAGATGAATTTTTGGAGAGTTCTTTCTAGGTTTGTGAAATATGCCGTTGGTATTTTAATGGGGGGAGTGCATTGAATCTATAGATTGCTTTGGGTAGTATGGACATTTTAATGATGTTGATTCTACCAATCCATGAACATGGTATGTTCTTCCATTTGTTTACGTCTTCCTCTATCTCTTTTTTCAGTGTCCTGTAGTTTTCCGTGTATAGGTCTTTTACCTCCTTAGTTAATTTTTTCCTAGGTATCTTAATTTTTTTTGGTGCGATGGTAAATGGGACTGCTTTTTTAGCCTCTCTTTCTGTAAGTTCTAGCTTATTTCTTAAAGTCCTATATATTCTTCTGCACACTGAGCTACCTGTAATTCCTCTAATGTATGCCTCTGCCTCTGCACCTCTCACTGTCTTTCACATGTCAGTGTCTTGGCACCTTTCATTTCAGTCTAGAAGTTCTTGAGCATACCAATTTTTTCAGGCAGCACAGGAATTAGAAGCATGGGAACAATTTCTGCATATTAAAAATATAGCTTGAGTCCGGCTGGTGTGGCTCAGGGGATTGAACATTATCTCATGCACCAAGAGGTTGCTGGTTCAATTACCTGTCAGGGCATATGCCTGGGTTGCAGGCTCAATCCCCAGTAGGGGATGTGCAAGAGGCAGCTGATCAGTGTTTCTCTGTCATAGATGTTTTCTTCTCTCCCTCTCCCTTCCTCTCTCTCAAAAAAAAATCAATAAAAATAGAGCTTGATAGATGTTAGACATTTTGTATAGCTATCATATACTCATATTCATATAAAGTCCTTTTCTTCTATTATATTGATAGATCATTGATAAATGATTTGATAAATAGCATAGCAGCCAACACTTTCTCATTCATAAGTATTGATTCCTATTTAGGTAATTTGCATTTATATATAGTTGGTTATTTTTCCTTCTCTCTATTGACCCTCTACCCTCCAATAAATTAAATTTCAGATGAATGTGGGAACATGCAATACTAGGGAAAATTATTTGCTACATTTATTTCCTATGACTGCATTTCATTTTTAATATTGGAACTATAAAAAAATGGACCTTTGAGCCTGAGATACATTTTAGCATTTCAATGTGACTGATACTATTGTTCAGCAAATATCTATGGACCACATAAAATACTAAAACTCCCATTTAAGAAGCTGGAAAATTTGTTGAATTCCTTTGTGTTTTGTTTTTTACACTGCTGTCTAAAATGTCCTGGTATCTAAGTACTAGTTTCTTATTATATAGATGAAAGGAAATTAAAAGCAGTTAATAAAAAAAATCCATAGAAAATATCCTTCTGCATGGCTGAAAAAATATCGAATAAATGCAAAAACAGTGAGTCCATAGTCACTCCAATTTGGTCACAATTGAGAGAGGGGTTATGTTGAGAAAAGGAAATGAAAGAATAGTCAAATGTGAATTCCAATTACGCCTGGGTCATGGGAGTATTAAGAACTGCAATTTGCTTAGTGCTTTTCAAGAACAAATATTTTCCTGTTGTCATCTGTAAACAATTAAACACAGTACAAGTTTTAATTATACATATAAAAAACAAAATATTTTCAATTAAATGAAAGGAAGACAACATGAAAAAATTGGAAAACTGCTTACTCAGATTTGCACCCATTGCTATTTACATGAAGTCAAAATTAAGCAGTAAGTTAAGCCTTTAACTCCAATGCAAAGAACTCCTCTTAACTTTAGAACTGTGGAACATTAGGATATTAAAGGATCTTTAAAGCATTTACTGCTATTACATTAATGATGGGAAATTTGAGTTTTGAGGACAGGAAACTGAGGTTCTAAGCTTAATGGTGGGGAAAAAAAAAGAAAAGAAAAAGGAAAAATAAGATGGTGCATGATTTGTCCAGATAATATTCAGCCTGGAAGATAACTTCTCCCCCTAAACTCAATAAGGTGTTTAATATTCTTTCCATTCCACCTGCAGAACAAAAGACTGAAAGGATTTTGCAGAGCACATTTGAATCTAAGGGATTTTGCATATCTTGAGATTTTAACTTGCTGCAGGTGAAATAGAAAAATAGGAAAAGAACAGCTTAAGCCATAAAATACAGTTGATCAAAACCTGTATTCAATGTATGAAGTTTTTATAGTATAAGGAATAGAAATGAAGCAGTTGTAGAGTCTCTCCAATTAGCATATCATTTCTGATATTGCCATAGGACAGTGTCCTCAAGTTTAGAAAAGGGAGAGAAATAAGACCAGAAGAATTAGAGAGAATGCAGAACCAATACATATAAAAATTATTTTACTTACCCCTGAGCCTTCATCACTATTGTATTTAGAAGCTGATAAGTTCTATTTAGTAAACGTTTGCACACATATATTTGGATTTTTGTGTATATACATAGGTAGGTGTGTGCATGTGTGGATGTGGAAAGAGATGAACCTATGTCTTTGAACAGAGACCTGCCATCCATCTATTCCCTCTGTTGCCAGAATAGCATGCAAGCATGCTCAACTTTAGGACAGTTTGCTTATTTCCATAGTCTATGAGAAAAATATGACTTAGGGCTAAATCAAAACTATAATGGGGGTATAATTTCAAAGAGAACAGATTTGAGGTACTTAAGATGTAAAATCAATAGAATTGAGTGATTGGTTCAGTGTGGTACAGAAGAACTCCTCCATGATTTCCATGTTCTATGTTTTAGAAATGGATGACTAGATATTTGTCCTAAATGTGCCATTCTGAAGTCATGATAGAATATGTTCCAGTGAATAGGCAATGCACATATCATTTTACATTGGATGGATGAATGTCCCTCTTAAAATTGTTCTAAATGACACCTTTATAAAATTATTAATGAGAAAGAATGTGAAGCGGAACTGACTCTCTCTACTTCTTAATTTTCTTCTGCAACTTTTGGATCTTGAATTTCCTTAGCATTCTGAGCCAGAAATCATAAGATATACATGGGACATGAGTATGGGAATGCTCCATATTTTTCTTTGGCTGCCCAACAATCAATATTATTTTTGGTAGACCAAGGGAATGCTTTTATTTTTTCCAATATATTGTAAAATAGAACTTTCAGATGACTGAGATAACTATTAACCTCTTAAAATTAAGTTCTCTTTTGTTTTAAACAAGGTAACTTAAAACAACAACTTAAATATGAGCTATGATATATACAAATGATAAATAGTTGGCTGGGAGAAGAAATTTCCATGGAATTACCAAAGTTAAATGCTTAACCGCTTAACCTGTATTTATATTACTACTTGTATGCAACAAATAGCATCAAAGGGGAAATTGATTTATCAACAAAAAGAGAAATTTATATCCTAAATTTGTGACATTCACCTATTTAAATAAATAGGGAAATTGTCATTGTGTATTAAAATAATGAACCTTTTATGGGCTAAAATTTTGTTGGCAGGTTGAAAAAGAAAAAAAAAATTTGGCTCAGATTCAGTGCCCCAAACATGTTCTTTCTAATTCCCTTAAATAAAGCCAGCAAAATAAAGTTAGTGAAAATGTTATAAGACATTTTCTTAGCAGCAGACAATTCCTCAATAGACAACCCCAACTTTGACCTAGGAAACACATGTATAAAATTCCCCACTCTTAAGAAATCAAGTTCTTATTAACCAAGACAGGAGGATCACAAATATTTTCAGACTATACTTTAACTAAAATAATTTGATAAAGATAATATTAATCTTAACAAAAGAATAATATTAATCTTAACCAAGTATAATGAGTATAAATTGCAATAAAATAATAAAAATGAGTAATACAATCGCAGGAACACCTACTTTGTATTTCCTTTGTCTGTAATGATGTATAAATTTAACTTCTATCTTCCCAAAGCCTGTCATTTGTTCAAGTCACATCTCTTTTAGCCTTTTCTCTTTTCTTTAGCCCTCATTTCTTTTTCTTTGTAAAACCGTACACTACAATACAGATTTTATTGATCACTCGTTTTTGCTTGTAGTGTTTTTTTCTCAACAAAGTTGTGAACTCTTTCAGAACAAGGATGAAGCCATGTATCTTTCTCCTTCTCAGGGGTCATCAGAGCATTGAGCAAAAAATAGGTACCTAATAAATCCTGTTGATTATCATCGTGAGTATTAAAGATTCATCAGAAGTAATTGTTTTCTGATGCTAAAATATCACTGGCCTATAACTCAGGAGGATAATGTAAAGTGAGAAAATAAAATATTAGAAGCAAGTGAACTCTGTGGCTCCAGGATTTCTAAGCAAACCTTTACCAGCTGTTCATGTATTAAAATAAGAAATGCAAAACAGGAATCACTTTCAAAGAGCAAAGCAGATGTTGATGAGGTAATCCCTGAGGGTTTACAATAAGCAGTAGAAAAGAAACAAAAACAAAGGAAGCACAACTAATAAGAAAGGCAAAAGATACCTTTATCGAATATGCCCATTTTCAGTTTAACAGATTAAATTTCTCAAAATAGAACCCAATAATCACTTTCTATGGAAAACAAAGGGGTGAGATGAGTCACATTTGCATGACCATGTGATTTTATATAATCTATATGTATCCATGGATTGCACTATTTAGCTGGTTTAAAATTTAAGATTTTATTGTATCTATCCTAGAGATTTTTAAAAGTTATTTTATTTCATTAACTAAGACTACTTACTGTCATTCATACACATTACCTTTCAGTCACTAAATACCTACATTATTCTTTTCTTTACTATCATGCATTTCTCTCTCTTTCCACAGCATTAACCATGGCTAAGACTTCTTTCCTAAGTTTGAACCACTGCCATTTTCTTTCCGTCTCTATTACATAATTTTTGCTACCTGTGGCATAGTCTAATTAGCCTTTTAAAATATCACTTTCATCCTTTTAGTGACACCTCAGATTCCCTTTACAGGTGGACATATAAAATGTATGCATCAAATTCTTATACTTTGGCTTGACGTGCAAATATCTCAATTACATGGCACTGCTTGACTTCAACTTAATTTTTCACTGTCCCAATGCAATACTTTATAAACATGCCATGCATATCCCCAACTATATGAATTTACTCAATTTTTTTCTTTGTATCTAAATTGTTCTTTAGGATCCATTTCAACTTTATGATCCACTCACGGTAGGAGTATAAATGATGAAATCACTTTGGAAGTTCTTACAGTCTCATAAAATTATATTTTCTTGAACCCATTACCAAGAATACTAATTGTAGGAGCTGACTTAAGTGAATTAAAAATAGTCCCTCCAAAATAGCCCTGGCCAGGTGGCTCAATTGGTTGGAGCATTATCCTGTGCACCGAAGGGTTAAGGGTTGCTTTGATTCAGGTCAAAGCAAATACCCAGGTTGTGGGTTCATCCCTAGTGGGGGTGTCTTAGGGAAGCAACTGATCCATGTTTCTCTATCACCCCTCTCTCTCTCCCTCTCTCTCTCTCTCTCTCTCTCTCTCTCTCTCACATACACACACATTCTCTCTCTCCTACCCCCCCTCTCTCTCACACACAATTTCTTAAAATATAAAATTACCATATGAACCAGCAATTCCACATCTATGTAGCTAGAGAAGGTAAACATATGTCCACACAAAGACTTGTACTGAATATTTATAGCAGCATTATTCAGAGTAACCAAAATTCATAAACAACTGAAATGTCCATCAATTGGTGAACAGATATGCAAAATGTGGTATATTCATGAAAGGAAATACTACTACTCAGCAATAAAATTAATACATATTTTCAAAGCTGCTGCCACAGTCAGCTAGCTCTCAAAAGTCAATAGACTCATGCATTATTTTTTTTAGATGATAATTATTCTGTAATGATGAGCTTAGATTTCCATAAATTATACATCTTTAATTTAATGCCCCATCAGGACATTTAAAATCCTTTTTCAATTTAAAAGTGGGAACTCAAAATTTTAAATTTATCATTAAATTTGCAATAAGAAAGAGCGAACTGGAGAGTTATTTAGGCTTCTATGTAAAAGTCCAAACCGTGAAACCTCTCTCATTTTAGAAGATACCATAAGAGGCATGATGATATAAAAGTCCTCGGCCCTTTATTTGTACATGGTGATACCATTCAGCTGCTGTCTGGAGGAGAGCTTCCCACACCTGGCTACACACGGGAAGCTCCTGGACTGTTTGTGTAACTCCCAGGGCCTCACCCCCAGAGATTCTGATGAGTGTGGCCGACGTGGAAGCCAGCAAGCTGTGATGCTAATAATCACCACAGGTGATTCTAATTTAGACAGTCTGTGGCATGTGGGAGGCACTGCTCTAAATGAAGAACCATCAGAGACGTGCTTCCAGGGAGGACTAACATGCAGAATTCCAACCACTAAGACTCAGTCAGGTGCTGTTTTAAATATTCTAAATGGAGTATGAAGGAAAGCTGATTATTTGTCCAAGTTTCTATATTTTTAGGCATTATATACAGCATATAATGTTAGAAGAAAAAAGAACTGCATGGCCATTCAGGTTTATGAATTTTCTGCACAATAAGAGCTAATTACAGTTTCCAGTTTCTGGAAAAAACACACAGACAAAGCTTCATTTTGAAAAATGTGTTCTTTAATCAATGCAATCAGTCAAGTCAACAAGTATTAATTGAATACCTTCTCTACACAAGAGATTGTGGAACATGATCAGAATAAGATATTTTTCTAGATTTTTAGAAAATGTATAGTCTCTTTGTAGTTTCCTTATCTATAATAACTAGAGGCCCAGTGCACAAAATTTGTGCATGGGGGTGTGTGTCCCTCAGCCCAGTCTGCACCTTTTCCAATCTGGGACCCCTTGAAGGATGTCTGAATGCCCGTTTAGGCCTGATCCAGGTAGCAAATTGTAAGATTGGGCCTAAACAGGCAGTCGGACACCCCTCTCACAATCCAGGACTGCTGGCTCCCAACTGCTTGCCTGCCTGCCTTCCTGATTGCCCCTAACCACTTCTGCCTGCCAACCTGATCACCCCCTAACACTCCACTGCCAGCCTGATTGATGCCTAACTGCTCCCCTGACAGCCTGTTTGCCCCTAAATGCCCTCCTCTGCAGGCCTGGTCACCCCTAACTGCCCTCTCCTGCAGGCCTGGTCCCCCACAACTGCTCTCCCCTGCAGGCCTGGGTCCCCCACAACTGCCCTTCCCTGCAGATCCGGTTGCCCACAACTTCCCTCCTCTGCCGGCCTGGTCACCGCTAACTGCCTTCCCCTGCAGGCTTGATCACCCCCAACTGCCCTCCCCTGCTGGCCTGATTGCCCCCAACTTCCCCCCTTTGCAGACCTGGTCCCTCCCAATGGCCCTCCCCTGCTGGCCATCTAGTGGTGGCCATCTTGTGTCTACATGGGGGCAGTCATCTTTGACCACATGGGGCAGCCATCTTGTGTGTTGGAGTGATGGTCAATTTGCATATTATTCTTTTATTAGATAGGATTAGATAGGATAGAAGCCTGTTGCACGGGTGGGGGCTGGCTGGTTTATCCTGAAGGGTGTCTCAGATCAGGGTGGGGGTTCCCTTGGGGCATGGGGTAGCCTGGGCGAGGGGCCTGTGGTGGTATGCAGGCCAGCCACGCCCCCTGGCAACCCAAGCAGAGGCCCTGGTATCTGGGATTTATTTATCTTCTATAATTTAAACTTTGTAGCCCTGAGTGGAGGCCAAGGCAGGCCAGGGCTGTGGATACTTGGATTCCTCCATAGCCAGGGGCAACTCAAGCCTCTTGCTCTCTCCAGCTCCATGGATGCCACCATTTTTGTTGGGATTTATTTCTCCTCTATAGTTGAAACTTTGTAGCCTTAAGCGGAGGCCAAGGCAGGCTAGGGCAGGAGGAAAGCTTGGCTTCCTCCATTGCCAGGGAAACCCAAGCCTCCTGCTCTCTCTGTGGCCACAGCCATCTTGGTTGGGTTAATTTGCATACTTGCTCCTGATTGGCTGGTGGGTGTGGCTTGTGGGTGTAGCAGAGGTACGGTCAATTTGCATATCACTCTTTTATTAGATAGGATAAAAGCATAATGTGCAAATCAACCAAATGGCCGAGCAGCTGAACAACTGTCCAGAAGACCATGCTGTGACACCCACTGGCACCAGACCAGCCAAGGTGGGTGCAATGCGATTGTTTGGGGGCCCAGCCATCGCCTCATGATCGCACTGCAGAAGGAGGCCCACGCCACCGACCAGTGGGCTGTAGCAGATAGGCGAGGCCTCCCTTTGTAGGGGCAACCCATTGTGGAGCCCTGGACAGGAGGGCGAGGCCTACCTCTTTGGGGCAATTGATCATGGGGCTCCCGGACTGTGAGAGAGCTCAGGCTGGGCTGAGGGATTCCCCCCCTCCAGTGCACAAATTTCATGCACCAGGCCTCTAGTACTATATATTTTATTTTGTGAGATGGAAGCTGAAGCTTGACTTGCCTAGTTGACCCCAATCCTGTTTGTAGCCTCCCTCTAATGCCAGGCCTCTGCTTCTGTCTTACGGTAAAAAAAGATTCAGTTGATATTTTCTTCAAGGTAGTGTATTCTGATTAGTACATTTCAGTGGTTATATATTCATCATCTATCTGAGATTTTTAATAGGCACAAGCTCTTTGCCAAAGTGTAATCCTTTCACAAGACCTTTATGCTAATTAAGGGCAGTCCAGGTTTGAATGCCACCTCTCCATGAACTCTACCTTATTGTGGGGACCAAATGCAACGAAACAGCTGCTCATAATGGCAGCATTTCCAAAAGTTTATGGGAGCCTTAATTTATGGAATTTTATTTTAAAAATTGCATTGTGTGTGTGGAGACTGTAAAGTCTGTTTCCCATCTCCCAGTGGAAGCATATAGTCACTGAGGTTTGAAATATCTTAATCTCTAAGTGTCATAAAATGCCTATAGCACAGGGACTGCATGAAACAACACAGAGGAGAGAAATTCTGAGATAGTGAAAGTTATAATATTGACTTCAATAGAAAGTTTGAAGAAGAAGATGGCAATTTTGTCCTATGTCCTATAACACTAAATTCAATGGGAAATATAAAGTAAATACATAAAATGTTTTCCAGAAGAAAATATACTTTCAAAAGAGTTTAATTTGAAGGTGTGTATTATGTGGGAAAACTAAACCATGTTTTATATTGAATTCACTATAGGCATTATCTATAATAATAAAAGGGTAATATGCTAATTAGACTGGGCAGCCAAACAACCTTCCAGACATCCTTCCAGATGAAGCCGTGGCGCTGCAGCAGGGTGGGGGGGAAGAGGCAGAGGTGGTTAGGGATGATCAGGCAGGCAGGTGAGTAGTTAGGGGCAATTAGGCAGGCAGGCAGACTGGTTAGGGGTGATGAGGCAGGCAGGCAGAGTGCTTAGGGATGATCAGGCAGTCAGGCAGGCAGACGAGCAGTTAGGAGCCAGTGGTCCTGGATTGCAAGAGGGATGTCTGATTGCGAGCAGTCAGACATCCCCCAAGGGGTCCTGGATTGCGAGAGGGTGCAGGCCGGGCTGAGGGACTCTCCCCTGTTCACGAATTTCATGCACCAGGCCTCTAGTATATTAATATAATGTTTTTAGGAGAAGATAGGGTCTAGTAAAATAACTGACATTCTTTCATTCTTTTACATTTTTAAAAAATTGACTTTGAGAGAGAGAGGAAGGAAGAGGAAGAAATATTGATCATCTGCTTCTGTGCCATTTTTAAAAACATGAAAATATGAGTAAATACGTAAAAATATTGTTGACAGAATTAAGTTAATGTATTTAAAGCACTTATAAAAGTGTCTAGTAAATATGTTGAGGTCTAAATAGATATTAATTATTATTGTGGTTGTATTGTTCATTTTACAGTTAATTGATTTTCTAAGATTCACAGGCTTCAGAGAAAGAGATAATCTGTAACTTTTCATTGGCAAGTAATAATTTACTATGTCTAATTCAGAGTTTTCCATACCTGGAAGAAAACTGGAAACATTTAAGAGGACTGTTAAAACACACTGTTGTCTAGCCCAGTGGTCGGCAAACTGTGGCTCGCGAGCCACATGCAGCTCTTTGGCCCCTTGAGTTTTTAGCAAAGGCCAGCTTAGGAGTACCCTAATTAAGTTAATAACAATGTACCTACCTATATAGTTTAAGTTTAAAAAATTTGGCTCTCAAAAAAAATTTCAATCGTTGTACTGTTTGATATTTGGCTCTGTTGACTAATGAGTTTGCCGACCACTGGTCTAGCCCATCTGGTGTGGCTCAGTGGTTGAACATTGACCTATGAACCAGGAGGTCATGGTTCAAATCCCTGGCAGGGCATATGCCTGGGTTGCGAGCTAAAGCCATAATGTGGGGTGTGCAGGAGGTAGCTGATCAATGATTCCATCTAATTACTGATGTTTGTATCTTTCTCTCCCTCTCCCTTCTCTGAAATCAGTAAAAAATATTAACAACAACAACACACTGTTGTCTAGACAAACCCAAGACCATTTGAAACAGAATCTTTGGGCTAAGGCTAGTGTCTGTATCTTGTAGAGATACCTACTTGGTACTAAGGCAGTGAAGATTGAGAATCATTCACCAAACTACATTGTTCTTACTTCTGATTAATCCCACTTCCCCCATTGTCATCACTGAATATAGTGAATAGTTTATGAGCTTTTATAGGGTATCTTTACACATGTTTAAAATTCATAGTATCAGTAGTTTCTCAATTGCCCATATTTTTCTCATTCAGACCCCATAAACTGTGAGACCTACATGGAAACTGTGAAGATGATTTTATAAATGTTTTATTTGACAAATGAGGATAGTAAGGCTGAGAGGCAGGAGGTGCCTGGACTATGGCCTCTGGTAATGGGTGACATTGCTCTAACCTCAAGAGTAGATACTTTCACCGTCACAGTCCAGCTCTTTTCACAGTGCTGCATTACCTGGACTTGTTTATCATTTCCTAAATGTTCTACTTCCCAATCCTTTTCAAAATTCAGCATCTGTGCTGAGCTTTAGATGAATAGTATAGTTAGAGAATTACCATGTGGCTTCTCTAATCCATGCAGTATATTTCCTTTCTTATCAATTCTGCTGATTCAGACTACAATCTGTAGTGATTGCTACGTCTTTCTCTGCTAGCTTAGCATTTTACTCTTTAGTGCTCATTTTGTGTATAATTTCCACTTTTTTTTTTTACTTTAAACAATGGTATATTTCACATTTACCTTTCTGTTTTTGTCTACATGTTTTTATACTTATGACCTCAACCAAATGTCATTTGATATCACAGTCAATGATTTCTACATTTCCTTTGCTAAATAATAAGTCCATTAATATTTTTCTGATGTTTAATTTTATGAATTCAAGTCATCTGAAATATATGAGGTTTAAACTTCTTATTTAAATCAATGGCATCTCTATAAATCAAACATGATTTTAAGAAAAATCTCTGATAGGCACAAGAGATTTAGTTTTTTTGTGTTTTTTTTTTGCAATTTAAAGTTCCTTCATTTCTTTTTTCAAAATTAATTTTATGTTGTTTCTCACTGTATTTCTGTAATTTCAGAAATGTTATATAAGTTACCTCTGGTAATCAAAATAGGTAACTAAAAGTCTTACTTTTATTAAATCAAAGATAACAGAAGCTGTCGTATCTGTCCTGGCAGACCTGGTTCTACATCTATTTCAGTGAAATTACATACTCAAATATTTTATTGAAATATGTTCAAAACATATTTAAGTTAAAAGAACCTAACATATTAACATGATAACATTGGATTTTGAGACCAATAACAATTTGTAGTTAAATGATAGTATTAAATAAATGAAAAATCATATTTAAGGAAATATAATTATTTCTGTAGTTTAGCAGACACATTGTTGCTGCTATTAATCAGACATAACTGAATAAATTCTTCAGACATAAGTGAATGTTAGTCTGAAGAATAATCTCAACTACAAATCTACAGTTTAGGCTTGTATTCAAAAGTTTGGTGTCAAAAACTTGCTAACATACATTAAAAAGAGAATTAATTATGCTGAGAAAAAATAGGCCTTGGTAATAAAAGGAGCAGCAAAGCCGTGCCTCCAGGACAGGTTCCTCTGAGATAGACAAAAGAGGAAGGATGGAGAGAAGAGAATTTCTAGGAAAATTAAGGAATGAGAAGGGCCAAGAGAAAGTGATGGTTCCCATCAGCATCACAAGACAGAAGTAAAGTGAGAAGCAGCATAGGGCTTATCGCATAGAAAACTCAAGAGATGAAGGAAGAAAGAGTTCTGGAGCAATTCTAGACATTCTAGCAAAATCCTTTCAAACAAAGCACAAGTACGTATATGGATGTATAAGAGAAATAGCATCAGCATCAGAGGTATGTTTTTACTTTGAGAGAGGGAGAATTGAGTGGATTTTATTAGGAAACTTTAAATATTCCCATTGGCAATATTTCCTTAGAATTTACAACTTCATTTATCTGTATTACTATGATTAAAATAAAGTTAGAGTAGTGACTTTTAAATCTTGATAATTTGTGTCAAGTGCTGCTCAGGCAGCAGGGAATTTCAAGTGTTTTTGTTAGTCCCAGTTATATTTTTGGTTATTTATCCCAGATTGCACTTTTCTGGGATCTTCATTTATATAAGTTTTTCTGGCCACAAATACATAGGGTACATAATGTAGGAATTTGCCCTTCTATTTTTGGATATATCAAACTTTAAAAAAATGTTGATTTTTAGAGAGAGAGTCGGGGAGAGAGATAGAGAGATGGAAACAGCAATTAGAGAGAAACATCATAGATTAGCTGCCTCCCCATGCTCCCCACAGGGGATTGAGCCTGCAACCTGGGCGTGTGCCTGACCAGGAGTCAAACCGGTGACCACTTGGTTCCTGGGTTGGTGCCCAACCGCTGAACTACACTGGCCGGACTCAAGGTTTTTTTTTGTTTTTTTTTTTTTTAAATCAACTCACATTATTCCATCTCTCTCACCCGCAGCTGAAGATCTTGAACTCCCTTATTTTGTGACTACCAAACTAGTCAACTTGCAAACATTTGTGTCTTTGGCTTTTGTTCTCTCCTTTAAATGCGTGGATTTTCCTGCAAATGCAGCTATGTTGAGTCTCTGTTGTTTCTGCGTAATCCCCCTTCTCTTTGTTCTCTCATGAATTTCTCTGTCACTATTAAATCATCCCTATAAACATGAGAGCACATTATTCTCCCAACTTATAGAAAAAGCAAACAAATAATATCTATGTGCCTCCTCTCTGCCCCCCACTTACTTCATTGGGTATTGTGTTTCACAGTCAAGGCTACACATTTAAATATTAAATTACCTCTTTAATTACCAGTTTACTCTTTCCCTAGCTCAGTGGTCGGCAAACTGCGGCTTGCGAGCCACATGCAGCTCTTTGGCCCCTTGAGTGTGGCTCTTCCACAAAATACCACGGCCTGGGCGAGTCTATTTTGAAGAAGTGGTGTTAGAAGAAGTTTAAGTTTAAAAAATTTGGCTCTTAAAAGAAATTTCAATCGTTGTACTGTTGATATTTGGCTCTGTTGACTAATGAGTTTGCCGACCACTGCCCTAGCTCATTCCTTGGTCTTCCTACCATGAGGCCAGCAAGAAAGGAAACCACCAGGAAATTACCTGAAAACCATCATCTCAAATTTTGTGATTATTTTTCTCTTTATTAGAATTATGGTTTTATCATATGTGCATCTCAGCACCTCATCTCATATAATCCTATATAATAAAGAGTTAATATGAAAATTGACCATCACTCCAACACACAAGATGGCCACCCCCATGTGGCAAAAGATGGCCACCCCCATGTGGACACAAGATGGCCACCACAAGATGGCCAGCAGGGGAAGGCAGTTGGGAGGGACCAGGCCTGCAAGGGAGGGCAGTTGTGGGCGATCAGGCCTGCAGGGGAGGGCAGTTAGGGGTGACTGGGCCAGCAGAGGAGGGCAGTTGGGAGTGACTAGGCCTACAGGAAAGGACAGTTGGGGGCGACCAGGCCTACAGGGGAGGGCAGTTGGGGGGACCAGGCTTGCAGGGGAGGGCAGTTAGGGGCGACCAGGCCAGCAGGGGAGCGCAGTTAGGGGTGACCAGGCCTGCAGGGGAGGGCAGTTGTGAGCGATCAGGCCTGCAGGGGAGGGCAGTTAGGGGTGACTGGGCCGGCAGAGGAGGGCAGTTGGGAGCGACTAGGCCTACAGGGGAGGACAGTTGGGGGTGACCAGGCTTGCAGGGGAGGGCAGTTAGGAGTGACCAGGCCTGCAGGGGAGGGCAGTTAGGGGTGACCAGGATGGCAGGGGAGGGCAGTTAGGGGCAATTGGGCCGGCAGGGGAGCAGTTAGGCATCGATCAGGGTGGCAGGGGAGTGGTTAGGGGGTGATCAGGCTGGCAGGCAGAAGCAGTAGGGGCAATCAGGCAGGCAGGCAGGTGAGCAGTTGGGAGCCAGCAGTCCTTGATTGTGAGAGGGATGTCCGACTACCCGTTTAGGCCCAATCCAGTGGGATCGGGCCTAAACGGGCAGTCAGACATCCCTCGAGGGGTCCCAAATTGGAGAGGGTGCAGGCTGGGCTGAGGGACACACACACACACACACACACACACACACACACACACACCGTGCATGAATTTCGTGCACCGGGCCTCTAGTTCCTTCATAAACGTTTAGTTTTAAGTTAAGTAAATAACAACCCCTCTCTTTTTTTTATGGCTATCTGATATGGAATTCATTGCAATAACTTCCATCCACATTTTTTTTTTTTTTTTTATGAAGAGAGTGCAGCAGCTCAAAAAACAAACAAACAAACAAAAAATCCTTTTTAAAGCACAGCTGTTATTAGTGTCTGGAAAGTTTAATTTAAATCTGTTAATTTGACATCTTATAAAGAGCTTCTGTTTTTCTGTAAACTAGGACACCATAGTTAGCTACACAACAAATTTGCCTAGAATTATAAATCAACAGTGCAAAACATTTATATTTTTATCCCCTTTCATAATAGACAGACATACAAGTTTAAAGAATTCACTGAATACTTAAGTAAAAATCTGCAAAGATTTTCACTGACCCAATACAAACTCAGTACAATATATTCTACTTCATTTTATATTATTAATTGTGGTAAAGATTTTATTTAGCTTTAAGGAAGTTGTTTTTTAATTGTAGAGTACTCCTAGGACTTATACTCCTAATAGTACTACTACATAGTACTACTTATAAGTTAATGTTTTCAGGGTAATATGATGAGTCTTAACACTATACTTGATTCATGTTAATCTTTTAAATTTTGTAAAAGATTCATTCAGTCTTTTAAGGTCGTCACTTAATTTCCATGTTCAAGGATTGTGCTAAGAGTTACAAACAATATAAAAAGGGTATTTCCTTGAATAATAAATGTGCTTAAGAATGTAAAACAAGTAAATTAAAATAATAGTAATATTTAACAGAACTACAATTTGCTTATCTCACATTTATATCTATTGTGTTCATATTGTGTGCTAGTGTTAAATGAGTGGAAATCGTGCTTGTCATTAAGGAGGTCCTATATTCAGAGGAAAAGAAGAAGTAATAAACAGCTAAATAAAATGTGACATCACTATAATTATTACTGTAAACACAGCTGTATAAAGGGCGATGTAAGAGAAGCTATGGAGACACTAAAGAGCATAGATTAAAATCCTGTGGGCTTGAGCTCTGGGAATATGTAGAAGTTTGAAATGATGTTCAGCAGAGACAAATGGAAAAAAAAATTCTTTGCTTTGGATATTAGATAGAATTGAAGAATAATTTAGATTTACTCGGATACAGATGAGGGAGTAGCATAGACGGTGGGTGAATGTATGGAATACTATGAAGCAGTTTTGTTACTTGTGGAGAGAGGTCCTTGTCCTCGCTCATGGGGATAGATTTCATATGACATCTTACGAAAAAGAATTTTCTGAGACTCGCTTGGGAGGATGGGATATCATGGAAAGCTTTATTTCTGTGGAATTACACCCCTGAGTTTCCAAGGTCTCATTTCCCTTTACCCAGTCATAGAGGAAGTGTAGCTGGGGCTTCAATAGAGTTAAAATCAGAGCCAGTGTCCAGAATTTCCTTTCTGTGTTGGAGTTGAGTCCATTCCCACATCCAGCTAGCTTGGCCTGTGCTTTTCCAGTTGTAGTCCATTAGTTCACTGTGTGTGGGATCCTTATGGTCATGGGCAATATGAACGAATGCAAGAGAGCCAAGAGCCAAGAGACAAGAACAATAAGAGCCACAAGAGCAACCAGAGAGACATTCTTTGTTTAGGGGACTATGTATACCCAAATTTTCACTGGCTGGCATTGGCTCCACCCATTCTGGCCAATGCATGGTTCTCCAGGTTTGACCTTCCCTAGTCACACCACCTTTACTGTGTATGAATCTACCTCCCCTTTGTTTTACCCCTTTTCCCTAGTGATCTGCAGAGAATGGGCCAGTGGTTCTCTAGGGAGTGCAATATTTCAGCTTCCCGGTGAAGCTGCCCAGGGCTACGCTTATAATATCTGGTCTCCTTTTCTCCTTTCCTATTATTAATAAGAAGTATATATCATGACCTGAATAGTATTTTCCCCACTAATGTTGGAATGTAGAAAAAAATGAGACAATGCAGAGTATAAGACAACTTGTCACAAATTAAATATTATGGGGGAAAAAAGAAAAAAAAGAGCATGAAGATTATTCAAGATTAAAAGTAATTACATAAGTATAAACTAAATGCAATGAATAAAGCTTCATGGATCCTGGATCTAAGGAAAAACTACCTACCTATAAAAGACATTTTTGAGGGCTATCGAGAAATTTAAATATGGACTTTGGAGTAGATGATATTATTGAATAAATGCTAATTTTCTTAGATGGATTAATGACAGTGTGTTAGTATAGAGGATGTCTTTATTTTTATAATTTTCACAGCGAGGAGAAGTGTCATAATTTGTACAACTTTAGATGGTTTAACAAAAATAAGTTAGATATATAGCTAAGGCCAAAATTGATCATTGTACTATTCTTTCCATTTTTTTGGCATACTAAAACTGATCCAAAGTTGCAGTAAAAGAAAAAGTACAGATGAATTCCAGCTAACTAGTCCTGTTAGTTCCCTTGGTGTAAGAGCTTGGGAATATTACTGAACCTCTTCATGACTCTGGGGATCTCTAAAATAGAGATGATAATGAAACTTACAAGAAGGGATTTTGGCAGAGATATAAATGACATAACATAAAAAAACTAATTGAACACTGCCTGGCATATAGTAAGTCCTCAATAAGTGCTTGTTCATATTATTAGACTTATAAGTAATATTATCGCCAGATTGGAGGTTTATTGGTTGAGGATTTATAGGTAATGAGGCTTGAAAGTTAGTATACTGAAATCAACCTTTAGTGCTGTAAATATGGGCAACTACCAATATCACAGCTACAGAAGAAAATATAAAAAGCATAGAATTGATTTTATATATGTCTATAAATAAGTTGCAATGTCTTGTATAAGGTTGCCAGGGAAAGATGAAATCATTTCCAGCTAGCCAGCTAAGTATGCCTCATCATCTTAAGATGAACTTTTAACAATACAAGTAGTGAAACCATTGCCATTGGCTTATTGGAATCTGTCAAGAATAGAAGGCGCTGTCAGCAACCCAAGAAACTACTTGCAGAAATGACCCCACTGGAGGCCTGGGAGCCAAAGGGTAATTAAAGTTGGGCTCTGAGCCACATATGAAAAGTCTGTCTTATTCTTTTAATTAACGACTGCATTACTGCTTCATCCCGCTGTGGCATGGGACCCCTGCAGAATTCCACTATAAACCACATTAAGACAAGTTTCTATGAGCAGCATAGCTAACACATAGCTGGTTTAGCACTGTGAGGCAATAAATACACACATTATTAAATATCAACATCGACATTTATGCCAGCAAGAAAGCAGTTCACAAAACAGGAATTTACAACACATTTGGAGGAGGCTCAATTCCAAAGATGCTGATAACTGAGGAAGCTTCATGCTGCACACACCTATTTTCTAATGCACAGATTCTGGACAATTTAAATTTATGTTGCATAAAATTGGCCCACACAAAATAAGTGTTTTCATTGTTGAAGGATAAGGTAGGGAGTCTGGGATTTCTCTAAATATTTCATTTTTAGTGGTCCCATTTGATTCAAAACCATTCACTTTAGCACAAAGACTACATTATCTTTATGTATATAATTGAGGATTATATTTATCAGAAGACTTTTTTTGTTGTTTTTTTGTATGTTTGGTTGGTTGATTTTTGCTCCTCTCAAGCATATTGTGTTCAACCAATTCATGCAAATCTGAAACATTATATCTTTGTTTATTAATCTAGGTTTTTCAAACCGAGTATTATTTTTGAATTTCAAGCTCAGCTGACATTTAAGAGTTGATGCTTTACTTGAAACAAAAACTTAGAATGGTATTCCTTAAAAGAAAGATTATCATGTGCAGTCAATTCTGAATACTCAGTTCATGCTTATTTTGAAAACATGAATTTGTTCTAATGAAATTGATATATTAGAAAACAATTTAAGCATTACTGGATTTTCATTTTTTTAATGTGTCATTTCATCCAGAAGAAACACTGGATGAATGTAGAAATCTTAACTCAGATGAACCAAGCTCGGTAGAACTACACAATACGCACACACATCTACCTCCAGCATTTACCAGATACATCAAAGCACACCTGAAAGTAGTGTGTGTTTAATACAGATAATAATATAGCGTGTATAAATGCTTACTGAAAGGGCACAGTGCAGATAGAAAGAAGTGGGAGAAAAAGAAAAAAATATCAAATAGGGAGTAAAAATTCAGAAAGATGACAGAATATGGGCTCCAGATCACATAGGAGAATTAACCTCCACCAGAGAAAGTCATTCTGTTCCTTGTCAGAGAAAAGGAGGATGTGTAGGACCCACTGATGGCTTATCAACTTGGTGGGAAATGTGGCGGTGTATCCTGTTTTACATCTTCAACTATCTTTTTAGAATAGAAATAAAATTGCAGAGAATTGAGACAAAGGGAGGAGTCAGAAGTTTGAAGAGAATGAAACAGTTCTGAACCATTGAAAATGATGATTAGGGGGAGACTGTTGTAACTGCTGGGCCGGGCCCAGCTGAAATTGGTGAATTAAGGGTAGTATAATATATTGAGGGCTATTATCATTTAAAATTATATATACTTATATATAATTATGTAAATACCATATACTTCTTTATATAATTTAAAATGATACCCCCATATGTATTCATATACTAATTTAAAATAATTTAATTTTTTATTTGGTTTGCAGTTTAGTTTGTTGAACTCAAACTCCAAACAGTATTCCTTGCAGCTAGTTGAACACTATGAGGCAATAAATACACACATTATTAAATATCAACATTGACATTTTCACTGTATAGCAAGAAAGCAGTTCGCACAACAGGAATTGACAACACACTTGTTTGAAGTCAACGGCCAAACCAATATAAAGCAGAGAAAATAAAACCATAGCTACAAAGCCCTTCAAGAATTAACATAAGGTACACACACTTGCTTTCCCACAATTTAGCAAAAATATTTAACTTGCAATTATCTTGGCACTTCCCCTTGAGAAGATTATGAGGGAATAATTTCTATAAGGCAAATAAATTAAGAAAAAAATCCAAAGATACAACATAGGCATACAGACATTGACTTACCTAGTTTCTACTCTTCTAAAGCAAATAAGTCATCAATGTCTAAAAATGATGATTTTATTTATTCTTCATAGAAGGTAGTGTATTTCCAAGGTTGGCATAACCAGACATGGCAATACACTGGCAAGAACTCTAAGACATTGAATTATTCTCTGCAAAACTCTTTTTTTTTAAATTTATTGATTAAGGTGTTACATATGTGTCCTTATTCCCCCATTACCCTCCTATCCCCCCTCATGCCCTCACCCCCCTGTTGTCTGTGTCCACTGGTTAGGCTTATATGCATGCATACAAGTCATTTGGTTGATCTCTCCCCTTTACACCCACCCTCCCCTACCTTCCCTCTGAGGTTTAATGGTCTGATCGATGCTTCTCTGTCTCTGGATCTGTTTTTGTTCATCAGTTTATGTTGTTCATTATATTCCTTAAATGAGTGAGATCTTGTGATATTTATCTTTCTCTGCCTGGCTTATTTCACTTAGCATAATGCTCTCCAGTTCCATCCATGTTGTTGCAAATGGTAAGAACTCCTTTTTTACTGAAGCATAGTATTCCATTGTGTAGATGTACCACAGGTTTTTAATCCACTCATCTGCTGATGGGCACTTAGGCTGTTTCCAAATCTTAGCTATGGTGAATTGTGCCGCTATGAACATAGGGGTGCATATATCCTTTCTGATTGGTGTTTCTAGTTTCTTGGGATATATTCCTAGAAGTGGGATCACTGGGTCAAATGGCAGTTCCATTTTTAGTTTTTTGAGGAAACTCCATACTGTTCTCCACAGTGGCTGCACCAGTCTGATTCCCACCAGCAGTGCATGAGGGTTCCTTTTTCTCCGCATCCTTGCCAGCACTTGTCGTTTGTTGATTTGTTGATGATTCTGCAAAACTCTTTATGAATGTGTTAAGATGAAGGTATTAAATTTCTTCCTTGGTGATTTTATGATGATACATACACCTACACATATAAATACACACATATATTTCAAGACAAAAAATCAGATATTGTGCTGCCTCATTGGCAATACATTTTCTTGGGAGTAGTTCCTACGTAGCATTTTTATGTTTTGAGTGGCAGAGAAACTCACTTGCCTGGTTTTTAAGTTTTTCAACTGTTGGTTTTGTACTTGAGAGCAGAGAGAAACTCGGTGTAATGTCAGTTTGACAGCTTTTCTCTGGTGATAAAATGAAATTGATCAAATGTACATTAGAGCTTTTAGACTCTGAAACCTTTGGTAACCTACAGGGAATTCTGAATAGTATATGATTTATCAAAACTACGGCATGCACAGACAGATTGTTCATACTAAAGCTCTAGTCTACCTGGATCCTGTTGTATTTTTTTTCTTTTTCTTTTTCCACAATGGCTTATAATGCCTCTGAATTGAGGTTCTGGTCTCATGAGAATCTGACATTTTTACTCTGCAATGTACAGATGCATAAAGGACTGAAGTCAGGATCTTCAAACTCAGAAATAGGGTGATCTAATTCCATATAATAATAATTCAGCTCTCTAATAATTTCTCTTAGATTTCTCTAGATGCACACATTTATTACTCAGAGAGAGAGAGAGAGAGAGAGAGAGAGAGAGAGAGAGAGAGAGAGGTAAAGAAAAATTACCCAATTATATCTGTGATTTGCATTTGACAATATTGCTAGTGGATAGTACAAGCTTACTTTATAATTTACAAATAACCCACTTCATTCATATAAACCTTCTACTTCTAGCATAATTATGTGGTACACTTTTTAATAATATAAAATAAAGTGAGAACTGGGTTAGATGGTGGTATCATTTCTGTCATTAGATACACTTAAAATCACTTTTTAACACTAATTTCTGTGAACTCATGAACAAAGTATTATTAGTGTGAAGTGATAACAGTGTGTGGAGTTTTACAGGGTGCATTTATAACTTACATTTCTAATACACACAGCCTTTGAAAGAAAGATGGAAGGTCTATTATTTGTGAAGATTTCCTCCATTTATACTGTCATCTTAGCATTTTTCCATCCCATTATGCTGACAGAATCACCACATTAAAACAATAGTCTGCATTATGAAGACAAAATAATGGTGTTGTATCAGTAGACCAAAAAATATAGTTCTACTAGTAAAACTATTTCTTTACAAATTAGAGTCCTTTATTACCTTTTGTAGAAAGTATCTATTACATGAAAATATAGCAAAGTACTTCCAAATCTACCAATGTTCTTTACTGGTGTTTAACTGAGTGATTATTTCCCTCGTAAGAGTAACAATAACAGCTCTTCAGTTTTTATAAGCCTTATAATGTCATTTATTTGTACACAGCTTTAAAGATGATACATCAATTGTCACACCATCCAAAAAGACAAGTATTGTTCTATTCTTTTCCATACCAATATTTCTCTCACGACCCTCAAGAGAAATATGTCTGAACACCAGAACACAATAATCTTGGATCCTATTGCATTATGGTCCTTAGAGAGCATATAGAAAGCATCTGATTTAGAAAGAGATCCAGAGGGAGACAGTCTGAGCCTTCCAATTTGCAAGTGAATATAAAAACGTCTCTTCTTTTTAAAAAAGATTATCCATATTCATATAAACCATGGGCAGTACAGTTTAATGATGCCTAAAGATCTGGACACCCTACACTAGAGTGAAGACAGGTCAAAAGACAATCTTTTTTTCCTGGATTAATGGCATCTCACCTCATTCAGTTATCTGTAGCTGCAACTGCTGCAACTGCCCTGAAAATCCTCTTTGCAGATGTTTGGGTTTGACAGAAATAAATTTAAACACTTTGCAGTTCCCTTAGGTGCCTGTGCCGGAGATTTCACTTATGCTTCTGCTCAGCCAGCATGCTGCCCTTGTTTCTGATAGATAAGCTGTGATCTGGACAAAGGTAAAACCACAAGATAACTACTAATCATTGTTGAATTTTCTTCAAATTTATAATTGGGTGGTGCTCAATTAATAATATGATGTATCATTTATAATTTATATTTTCAAGTAAAATTTTATATACTTATAGAAAACTTTCTTAGAAACAAATATGTTTTGGGAAAAAATGCCATATCCTTATAGTCAAAACTGAGTAATGAAATAAATGTTATTAATATATTTTCTTAACTTTCTAAAGATATAATGAAAATACTAAAGACTTTGCACATATTATAAATACCCTTACTAATAATGACATTTGTGTGCTTTAGAAGTTTCAAGATGGGATACATTTGATGTTGTCCAAATTGCTCTTGCTAGTCCATCAATTTTCAGGCCCTCTTCTTAGAAAGAAAATTGATCTTACTCTCAGAACATGGGATGAGCAGAAATAAGATACTACTAATTCCAGCCTAATTTACTTTGTTTTTGCATTTATCACACATATACCCAGTGCCTAATATTTATTAAGTATAATGTTGGGTATTTTGACATGTGTAGATTCAAAAGACAAGATTCCTATACTGGGAATTCCTAACTCAGTGGAAAAGATACACATTTAAAAAATAATACTAACGTCATAATGACAATACTAACATCATAATGGCAATTACATAGGATAATATAAGTGAAGGAAAGATTTATTTCAACAGGAAATGGGCAAAAGCATATTCAAGAATATGAGCTAAACTCTGAACTGAAATTTTAGGGAATCACAGATTGGAAGTGTGGAAGCTCAGTTGGAGAATACAGTCTGGGTGAAGGATTTATGTAGAATAGTGAGAGGAATGTATGGAAACTGATGTGGCTAAGGCACACACCATACAAGTGAGGTATTTACAGGAAACAAAGTTGGAAGAATAAATATAAATTTATGAAAGTCTATAAATGGCAGGTGTTCCCTTTACATTGAAAACAACCTAAAATTTTGGGGGTAGGGTTTTTTTTTAAACCTATCTATTAAAAAAAACAACGAACTAATATTACTGCAATTGGTCAAAAGAATTGTAGTGGGGAGAAATTATAGGTAAGGAAATGAAGCTAAAGTTTAAGAGAGAGGTTCTGAAACTGTGCAATGATAGTAGAAATATGGAGCCGTATATAAATATGAAAGAGAGTTGATTATATAAGTAGCAGAATTTGGTGACTAAGTGAATCTAGTAGTGAAGAGAGAAGCAAACAAAATAATGATTATTTTTGAGTAAATGCACCTGGAAGGATGGACATATTTAATGGCATAAGGAATGCAAGTTTGCTGTTGTTACTGACAGTAGGGTAGGAGAAACATAGACTCTTGCCTTAAGTGATCTTTATTTTTTTAAAGCAACCTCTGGATATTAACCCCTTATTGGACATATGATATCTAAATATCATCTTTTCAGGTTTTACTTTTGTTTTTGTTGATGGTTTGCTACACGATTAAAAAACTTTTTAGTTTGATGTAGTCCCTGTTTCCCCCCATTGGTAATTTCCCATGTTAAGTTTTCTAGAATAATTTAGATTTGTGATTAAGTTCTTTCTTACTCTTGATATAGAATAAAGGCCAGTCAACCTACCGTAGTCATCAGCAGTAAATTAAACTGTTTAAATTTTGGCTAAATTGGTAAGTCAAGGTGGAGATAGATCTGAAGTTAAAGTGCCTTATGGGGAAACCAGGCTTGAGGTAGGATAGAAATTTAAAAACCAAATAATATGCTTATTTGGTAAGGTACAAATAATAGAAAAGATTAAAATATTAGAGTAAAAAGTAGCATTTAAGTTTCTAATCCAAAAAGTTTGAGAAAATCACTGTGAAAGTGAAAGGTAGCTTTGGGAGAGAAAACACTTTTATAAATGACAATGTGTTAATCCCAGGGGATGCTTGAACTTGTTTTATTTCAAGGGTACCCTTTACCTATATGAATTGAAAGTGTGTTTTTTTCTATAACTGGAAGTCTTCTCAACACCAATACTGTAGGGGGAAAAACAGTGATAAAAAATAGATGAGAGAAAAGAGGTTTTTTTTGAGACACAAATAGTTCTAGAGATAAAGGTCAACAGCTTGTGAAAGAAAATCACTTGGGGTTCTGAATGAGTGTCACAAATTTGTTTCAAATAATTTCCTTTTATGTATATAAGGCTCATCTTCTTAATCTTTATTGTCCATAGAAAACAGAAAGCAAATTATCCCCTTTCCTCCAGGAATATTTGATAAGAGACAATAAAAACAGAAAATGCTTTCTTGAACAAACTATTCTAATATTGAACAGCTTGGTTGACTCTCTAAGGCTTGACCAAATATCCTCAGATTTTCTGAGCAATTCTGCACTTCAATAATTCGGGTCTGTTCTATAATTATGGCGATTTGATAAGAAGGATTGTTAACTTTTTCAAGTATGGTTTACCCAAATAATAAAAGCAGTGAAGGGCACATACTACATATGTGCTTATGTTCTATGATGTATTATGTGTCTTTCACTATTTTAATAACTTGGGTAAACCATACCTGAATAAGTTAGTATGTTATTCTTAATATAGTAAAACTCACTATATCATTTTTTTCAAAGAAAAAGTATTTTTCTTCCACTACTCTATCTACAGATTAATTATTACAGTAAAGAAAATGCCTCCTGACTGCTTACAAAGAAGGTTCAATAGTCATTGTCATGGAATTAGAAATCCCACTCCATATAACCTTGGATTTCTTTCCCAAATGATGTTCCGGACCTATTGTCTCCTTCTTTCTGTATACATTTTTATTTCGCTAAAACTCACTATAATTTTCTCACTGAGGGAAGTTTGGGGAAATCACCAAACTTGCATTTGGTGTCAGAAATGAGGGTTGTTCTTTATACACTCTTCTAACTTTGTAGCTTGACCCTCACTCATTGTAGTTGGGGCCAGAAGTCTTGGGCAGACTTGACAATCCAGAGGACTATACCCTTAACCTCTCAGTTTAGCCAACTACAGGTAATTCTACAAAACCAGAGTTTCTCTGGAAAAAAACACACACAGATTTTTAAAATTTTCTGTTCTCCCTTTCTACTCATAACATGTATTTATTACTATGACCTTGTTCTGTGACTTACCTATAGATATATCTGTCCATTTCACTAAACCAGGACTCATTTAAAGCAAAAGACTATTCTATAGTTACTTCCATAATGAGTGCCTAACTCAATGTTGGTGGTTAATAAGTGTTTACTGAATAAATAAATTATTGAATATCTGGAATGGTACAATTGTAACGTAATTTATTCAACCTTGCTACACGTAGGGTCCATTATTAGCAGAGGATGTTGATATTTTGTGGATTGCATTCACAACATGCCCTCTCTTAAATAAAATTGTTTCACATAATTTTAGAACATTTACTGCAGAGCTAAGTATCATCTTTTAATTAAGGTGGCACTGATTTGGGATTCAGAATAATAGGAAATATTGAATTCTGTTACTTAACTATGTAGCCCCGAGGAAATCGCTTTACCGATTTGAACTCATGTTTTCTTATCTGTAGAGAGAAAATGGCTTTAGTTTCCTATTGTTATATATGTATTTTTTTAAATGTCTGAGAAATATTAGTATTCTGTTTTATTTTATGCTAATTACTAAAAGTAACTAGAATATATATGCATTACTGAACATGCATTTGAATGTAAGTATAAATATTTAATGCATATACATTTATACAAAAATCAGTTATTTCTCAGTGTTGTAAACAGGGTAGTTAAGGTAGATAATTGGCTACTTGTTAGATCTGGTCAAGGGTGATTGAACTTATCACCATTTTCTGATGACCTCTTTCAAAAAGGTATGAAATTTGAGGAGTCATTTTCCATCCAAAAGATATGTGTGACCAAGACTTTTATTAAGAATGAGTTTAAATTAGTTTCAGATGTAGGTAAATCACAGTTCTTAGTAATGTAAATATGGTATATTTGAGAGCACAGGCTTATTTTCTATTCTCATGAACTTTAATGCCTATTCATTTATTCATTTGCTCATTTATACATTTATGTATTCATCCATTCAACAAAAATATATCGAGCATTCAATGTGCCTCAGGTGTTACGCTAGGTGGTGAGGTTACAGAGATGAATTAGATGGTTTTGAGCTTCAGGAAATAACCAAGTTGCAGCTCATTTTGCAGACTTTTATTAAGTTTAGATACATTAAAAAAATGATAGTTTGTACATATGCAAATAAACCTGCTTTAGAATTTGTAGCCTTTTGTGAGCAGTTTGGGGGAAGAAAGACTGAGAGAAAAATGCCCAGAATAACAAAGTTGAGCTCCCATTGCAAGACTCAGAGTTAAACTTTCTTTAAGGCTGATAAAATCTTGAGTTGTTAATAAATATTAAATATGTAGATGGTATCTCTATGAGACCAAGTTGAAATAAAAGAGTATTGCTTATAGATGTATAATTCATGAGAGTAGTTCTCCAAATGACCTTTAATAAAATCTAATGAATTAAGCTAATTCACTAGCTGACTTCTTAGACCCTGAATGTGTGCTGTGGGACACATGTGAGCAAATACTAGCCCAGAGCCCAGCTAAAGTAGATTGAGATAATGGAGCAGCCTGTGAGGGCATGTGGGAGGGCAACCGAAACAAAAAAACCCACCACCATTTCTCTCTTTGCCTAGGGCCTGCCCTTGCAACTAATACCAATCTGTACAGCTGGGAAAGTGAATGATACATAGAGGAAACGTAAGTGTTGGAATTTAAAGCATTAGATTTTTTTTTCACCCTGTCTCCCAAAGATACTTGGATTCCAGTTTCGAAGCCAAATAAAATTATATGATACTAGTAGCCCTGCGTACAAATCCATGCGTGAGTAGTTCACTGCTGCTTGCCTCAGCTGGTCACCCGCCCACAGCCGTTGGTAGCTCTCCGCTGCTCATAGCTCGCTGCCCGGCCCTCCTGTAGCTCTCTGCCCACTGCCCCGCCCTCCTGTAGCTCTCCATCACTTGTAAATTGGTCGTGACGTTACAGCGTAACAGATAATTAGCATATTTCTCTTTTATTATATAGGATACTCACCTCTGTGCAACTGTGTATATAACTAATAATTTTTGAAACATAGTCAATAGTGTCGCTCATGTTATCATGGTGAAAAAGTATACTGTTTCACAAGTCAAAATTCTTTATATAATCAAATGAGATATTTTTGAAATTTCTACATTTATTATAGCATTCCAAGCTAAAACACATATGGCAAGAGTTTGAAAAATACGTTACAAGAAAATATTTGACTAAGTAGTATTTAAATGGCCATGAAGTCAAATATTAAGTTATAAATCCACTAGAAATTTTTTAAAAAGATAAAAGTAAAGTGTAAAGTGTAACTAGATATATCGGACTTTTAAAAAGCTTCATGGATGTTTTTAAATTGTTCTCAAAACTTCCACAAATAACTAGGCCAATGAGAATTACTTCATGATAAATATGTTTTAATAAAAAGGTGACAAAAGATGATACATCCTCTTTCATCTTATTTACCATGTAGGATGGCATTGTAAATATCATGACTTGCTGTGGATTGTGAAAAAGTCATTTTTTCCTAGGGAAGAAAAGTTCACTTGTCTCAATAAGAATCAGCCCACTGCTTAAGAGTCGAAGACAGGCTTATCTGAAACCAGAAATATTCACTATTTGATGGGAGAAAACAATCATCTCATCTTGGTTGCCTTACCTGAACCAAATATTTAGAAGCATCTCCATTATTACACAGCATACCTTCTTTTACTTACCACACACAAATGTGATATGTACAAAATAATATGCAGGTCATTAGTCACTTTATAAAACAATGTAATTTGGACTCTGTTGCTTTTTAAAAGCACTGATTTTAGAAATTTGACAAAAGGGAAAGTGTGATCATTATTTGCATCATCTAGTTATAAGATATACATAATGTATTTTATTAATTCTATTCTTTAGTTGGACTAATTTAAATAGGAAGTAAAATAGTTCATGCAATTATTGACGTAAATTTTGTTAGGCTATGAAATAAAAACTTGCAAAACCCCAAGAGAACATGAGCTCTCAGGTATATTTGTTGCCACATGGTAAATTTTATTTTAAAACCATATCTTCTGATTTTGATTTTAATATTGATTTTATTATTGTTATTTGAAGTCTATATTTGGAGAATACTAGATGTTAGAGTTTTCATTATCGGCTGTTGCTGAGTGTTCTAGGACAAGTCATTTAAACTCTCTGAACCTTTACTTATAAAAATGTCAATGTGACTGGTTTATTATTAGTAACACAAGAAATAAGAGAATAGAATATAAACATTATACTTATTGGTTTAACAAATTAATTATTATTAAAAATAAATTTAAATAATTTATTATTATACATATATCTTCAAATGTGATATGATATGTTTCATCAGCAAAGCTACATAGAGATACAAAATAATTGAAAATTAATAAATATGACAACCATGTAGAGGGAAACATAAATGCACTCATCACTTAAGCTAATATAATTTTTAACAATGTTTTTTATTGCTTTTAGAGAGAGGAAGGCAGAGAGGGAGAGAGAAACATGGATGAGAGAAAACCATCCATCAGCTGTCCCCGCACACCCCTCACCGGGTATCAAGCCCACAACCTTGACATGTGCCCTGACCGGGAATCAAACCAGCGTCCCTTCTGTAGATGGACAATACTCAACCAACTAAGCCACACCGGCCCGGGCACTGATATAATTTTAAACATTTAAGTTTAAATATTTTTCTGTGCTTCCTGGAAGTTAAAACAAAATAATATGGAAATTCTCATTCCATTTTTTAATGAGAGACAGTGTTTCTTGATCTTTAAACATATTTTTACAGATAGTACATATTTTATTCATCTGACTACTTCCTGTTAGGGGCAAAGCATTAATAATCCTACCCAATGAATAGTTTTTAAAGATAAACTCCAAGCAGGCCATGTTCTTGTTCTAATTTGCTGGAAAAATATTACATAGTTACCTGTCTACTCTCAATGAACAAATAAATGTTAACTATTTCTTTTGTCAGCCAGAGCTTGGACAAAAACTTTCTCTTAGATAATTCGAGTTTAATTTCTCTGCTGAGATCCCAGTTCTCTGGTATCCCCATAATTTATAGTGCTTTTAATATTTTTCCTGCCTGCCATTTTACTAAAGATGAAATAAACAAAAATACAATATCTAAAAGGACATGAAAAAGAAAAAGGATAAAATGGTAACATACTATTATCCAGAGTACAAATCTGAGTCACCTGAGTTTTCTTAGTTGAATTGGCTACGAGATTTCCTATGAAATGGGTGGAGAGGCTGTGGTTGAAGTGTCCTATCAGAGACCCCAAAGCACTGAGGCTCCCAACTCTTCTGCTCGCACAGAGTTCTTGCCTGAGATTTTTAAATATATATATATATATTTTTTATTGATTTTTTTACAGAGAGAAGAGAGATGGATAGAGAGTTAGAAACATCGATCAGCTGCCTCCTGCACACTCCATACTGGGTATGTGCCCCCAACCAAGGTACATGCCCTTGACCGGAATCGAACCTGGGACCCTTCAGTCCGCAGGTCGACGCTCTATCCACTGAGCCAAACAGATTAGGGCTCGCCTGAGATTTTTGTACGTGTTTAATACCCACCGAGGAGTGGGGTCTAAGCAGCTTAGGCAGTCCTGCTGAGCCTTTCTCAGCAGCTTTCCAGCAGGACAGTACCTTTCACTCGAACAGGATGTTGCCAAGGGCACAGGAGACAGGTTTTTGTTTTTGTTTTTGCTTTTGGGAGGGAATATTTTAAGGCAGGCTAGGATAAGTTATGGGAATCAAAAATAGAAGGCTAGTTAGTAATTTTGGGGAAAAAACTATGGAAATCAAAGTGCAGGAAAAGGACCACAGACTGCAGGATACCACAGACTGGACAAAGACAGACTGCAGGATATGCCTGACTCTAACGTGACCACTGTATCAGGGGTATAACCGTCTAAATATTAGAACATTATACATCAATTTACATCCATGCCCCTGTCCATTTTCCCACTCCGGACTGCCAGCCTACCCTCTAGTGATGGCCCTTGCAATCAGGAGCCCAAAGGAGCTCTTTCTGTTGCCTGTGATCTGAATGACTTGGGTCTGCTGAGATAGGAAAGGGCAAAAGCTGGGCAGGTCTTCTGGGAAGCGACGGACCCATCTTGATTTGGGCTGTGTGACAGAACAGACAAACTTCCTGGGCAGTCAAGAGTCGGTGTGTTTATCATCTACTCACTTTTTTTTTTTTTTTTTAGCTCAGGATTTCAGGTTGTCCTAAGTGCCTCCCCAAACAAGACAATCAGAGCAGAGGAGAGGGCGACACAGTTTTGTAGCTGGCAGCAAGGCACCCATCATTTGATGATTTGGAGAACCAACTTTATATCAATTCCCCAGTTTTCCAAGGCAGAAGTGACTCCTCCCCCCACCCCACTCCCTTGTATTCAGGCACTCAGCTGGCATTATTTGGGCTCAGGTCTCAGTTCAGTTCAAGTAACCCTCTCAATTTATTAAGCAGTTACTGAACTAAACAAATAGCCCCCCAACAAACAAACAAACAAACAAAGAAACAATACACTTGTAACATGAATAAAAATGTCCCTAGGTGTCTTGTGTTTGTGATATGAGGGTACATTGAATTTCAAGGCACGAGAGGGAGAAGCCCTTCTTGTCCAGATCTAAGGTCAGTGCTCTTGCAGCCAAGCATCCATCTTTACTTTCATTTTGCTTGTGTGTGTGTTTTTTTTTTGTGTGTGTGTGTTTTGCCTTGTCTTACAATGTTGATTTATTTTCAAGAAACCCTGTCATGAAAATGAAGAATGCATTTGGTCCCTTGCAAAAGGTGGCTTTATTCCACAGATTTTCTTACAGGGCAAGCCTGCAGGTTGGATGCCCTTGCTTTTTGTTTTTTGAGGTCAACAAGAAACAACTACAGGGAAGTGAATCTAAGCAATGTCAAACTGTTATTAAATCCTAATCCCATGTTTGAGTTGGAGATCTCAGATAACCAAGGATAATTTAACGAGGAAACTCTACTGTCCATTCATAATAGTGAATGTTCTATGGGGAGAATTTTAATGTTACTGTTTGTTGTTTACCTTTGTAACTGTCAGTACTGAGGAAAGACTTATAAGGAAGAAAATATTGATGGAACCCTATTTTAATCTTAATAATACGTTATAAGTAGAGCTTTTGCCCTTATTTTTTTACTAGATGCCTGGTACATGAAATTTGTGCATGGAAAGGGGGGGTCCCCTCAGCCCAGCCTGCACCCTCTCCAATCTGGGACCACTTGGGGGATGTCCGACTGCCGGGGATGATTGGGCCTAACCCGGCAGTCAGACATCCCTCTCACAATCCGGGACTGCTGGCTCCTAACTGCTCACCTGCTTGCCTGCCTGATCGCCCCTAACTGCTTCTGCCTGACAGCCTGATTACTCCCAACCGCTCCCCTGCCAGCCTGATTGCTGCCTAACTGCTCCCCTACCGGCCTGATGGCCCCCAACTGCCCTCCCCTGCTGGCCTGATGGCCCCCAATTGCCCTCTCCTGCTGTCATGATCGTCCACAACTGCCCTCCCCTGCTGGCCTGATCGCCCCCAACTGCCCTCCCCTGCCCTCCCCTGCTGGCCCAATCGCCCCCAACTGTCCTCCCCTGCCAGCCCAATTGCCCCCAACTGCCCTTCCCTGCTGGCCTGATTACCCCCAACTGCCCTCTCCTGCCGGCCTGATTGCCCCCAACTGGCCATCTTTGTAGTGGCCATCTTGTGATGACGTCGCACACGAGGACTACCTAGGCTTTTATTAGTATAGATAATATATTTTTCCATAAAACTTATGGTCTTTAATACAAACAAGAATAAAAGTAAGTAAAATGCTCTTTCTTGAATTTCTTTTTCCTAAACTCTTTTGCCTCATGATGATCTTTTCCATGAAAGTACTTTTTTTTTTATTGTGGTAAGAACACTTAATGTAAAATCTATCCTCATAAATTTTTAAGTGCATACTGTTGCTAACTATAGGCACAATGTGGTGCAGCAGATCTCTAGTTTATTCATCTTGCATAACTGAAACTTTACACTTGTTGAACAACTCCCTGTTTCTCCTGCCCCCTCTCCACTCCCTCCCCCCACCCCCCGTCTAGTCCCTGGAAATGACCATTCTACTTTCTGTTTCTGTGAGTGTGGCTATTATAAAGACCTCATAGAAGTGGAGTCATGCAGTATTTGTTCTTCTGTGACTGGCTTGTTTCATTTAACACAATGTTTTCCAGATTCATCCACATTGTCGCAAATGGCAGGATTTCCTTCTTTCTTAAGGTTGAATAATAACTCACTGTCTGTCTGTATTAATCATTTTCCTGATCCATTCATACATCAAGACACAGTTAAGTCATTTTGATATCATGGCTGCTGTGAATATTGCTGCAATGAATATGGGAGTGCAGATACCTCTCTGAAACCCTGGTTTTTATTTTTATTTTTTGGTATATGTACCCAGAAGTGAGATTGTAGGATATATGGTAGTTTTATTTTTAAGTCTTGAGGAACCTCTAATAATGTTTCCATAGCAGTTTAACCATTTATATTTCCACCAACTGTATACCAGGGTTCACTTCTGTCTACATCCTTGTCAATCTAGGGTTGTCTTATCTAGAGTTTAAAAAATATATATATATTTTTATTGATTTCAGAGAGGGAGAGAGAGAGATAGAAACATCTATATCTATAATAATAAAAGCATAATATGTTAATTAGACTGGACAGCTGAACGACCTTCCGGATGTCATTCTGGACATTCTTCCGGACAAAGCCATGGCAGCAGGGGCCAAGGTAGTTAGGGGTGATCAGGCAGGCAGGCGAGCAGTTAGGGCTGACCGGGCAGACAGGCGAGTGGTTAGGGGTGATCAGGTAGGCAGGCAGGTAAGCGGTTAGGAGCCAGCAGTCCTGGATTGTGAGAGGGTGCAGGCTGGGCTGAGGGAACCCCCATGCACGAATTTCATGCACCAGGCCTCTAGTCCTATATAATAAAAAGCTAATGACTGAATGGTGGAATGACCAGTCACTATGATATGCACTTACCACCAGGGGGCAGACACTCAACACAGGAGCTGGCCCTTGGTGGTCAGTGTGCTCCCACAGTGGGAGCGCGGCTCAGCCAGAAGCCGGGCTCATGGCTGGCTAGCACAGCGACAGTGGTGGGCTCCTGGACTGTGAGAGGGCACAGGCCAGGCTGAGGGACCCCCTCCACCCCCTGTCCCAAGTGCACAAATTTCGTGCATTGGGCCTCTAGTCAATGATAAGAGAGAATCTTTGACTGGCTGCCTCCTGCATGCCCCCTTACTCAGGATTGAGTCCACAACCCTGGGCATGTGCCCTGACCGGGAATTGAACTGTGACCTCCTGGTTCATAGGTCGACACTCAACCACTGAGCCACATCAGCTGGACTAGTATTTATTTTTTTGATAATAAGACTACTGACATATGTAAGGTGCTATCTCATTGTGATTTTCATTTGCATTTCCTGATGATTAGTGATGTTGAACAGTTTTTCATATACCATTTTATCTCATTGTGTGTCTTCTTTGAAGAAATGTTCTCTTTAAGTTCTTTGCCCATTTTTAAATTGGGTTATTTGTTTTTTTTGCAATTGAGTTTCAGGAGTTTCTCATATGTTTTGCACACTTCTTATTTTTTATCCAATATATGGTTGGTAAATATTTTCTCTCATTCTGTAGGTCACATTTTTCACTCTGCTGATTATTTCATAGGCTATGCAAAAGCTTTTCAGTTTGATGCAGTCCCACTTTTCTATGTTTTCTTTTCTTGCCTGTACTTTTGGTAGAGTATCTGAAAAATCATTGCCAAAATCAATTTCATGAAGTTTTTCTCCCACATTTTCTTTTGGAAGTTTATAGTTCCCGAATTTTGTTTAAGTATTTAATCCATTTTGAGTTGAGTTTTTGTGTATGACATATGATAAAAGTCCAAAATAATTCTTTTTCATGTTTAGGTCCAATTTTTCCTGCACCACTTCTTTAAGAGACTATTCTTTCCCCAGTGTGTATTCTTGGCACCCCATGGAATATAAGTTGATTATGTATATGTGGGATTATTTTTCTAAATTGTCCCCCTGTTATGTATGTCTATATTTATATAAGTACCATACTGATTTAATTACTGTAACTTTGTAATATATTTTGAAATCATAAAGAACAAAGCTGGAAGCATTAACTTTCTGATTTTGAAATAATCTTCATCATTTTAAATAGGCAAACATCCCAACTCTCTGGGATCTACCAATGCTAGAAGCTCTGCAGGGTTTTAACTAAACATTGGACGAAGAATGGAGTAAAATAGAATTTATTTTAAAAGAGGATATTCCAAGGTCAACCAATATTTTTAATACAAGTTTCTCAAGGTTTGATAAAGCAAAATGTGGGCTTTATAAATTCATAGTCTTTAGAGTACATACTCTTTTCATACTAAGCTGTGATCATTTTAAGACTGAGGTGCTCCTTGGGAGCAGTGTATAAATGGGGAGGCTCTATGCCATATATCGGGTTATGATAATGGTGTATAGCCACATTAATCTTTAAGATGAGCTCTGAATTTAGTCATTTGGAGGTAAATGCTCTCTAGAGAGATTATCATCAAGAAATAAGTGGGAATAATGACGCCATCTCAAAGGAATTGCATTTGTTTGTCTATGTATAGCATTTGCACCTTCCTTAACACGCAGGAAACACACAATATAGAGAAACTGCAAGTATTATCAGGAGATATGTGCTGTGTAGTTTGCCTCTATACTACCAACAAAAATAACTGCAAAATAAAATTTTAAATAAACAATTTGAATGGTACGAGGTAGTTTAAAAAGCAACAGGTTTTAATGCCTAAATAGCATGTAAAAAGAAAGGAAAAACTAAGCAATTATTTAAAACTGAAGGCTATGTCCTGAATTAATAAGGTGAGTTTCATTATAGACAATCTAAAAATTGTAGGCTATTTACTATTTATCTGTTGATGCATTTTAATGAGTTTATAATATAACATGAGAAACGGGGGGGGGGGGGTGGCGGTGTTTGAAGCAGGAGGGTTTTTAAATTTACCTGAAATCATAACCACAATATAGGAAGTCAAAATGAGCTTATTTAGTATTTTAAATAAATCTTTCTACAAATTAAACCTGTTATTCTTCTCATGGTTATATCTGATATTATATAAGTTTCATCTACCTTGCCAAAATGAGTCAATTCCTTCTGCCTGTTAATGGCTAATATTAAAACTTTAGCATCAGTTTTCTTTTTAAAGCACTAGTTTACATGATTTTAAAATTATGTGTACATATAAACTCTAGTAATGGGAATTTGTTTCTCTAAATATGTGTATATCCAGGAGATCCTTCCACCGATACCCAGATACTTGCCTGTATTGATTATCTTTCTTCTTTTACAGAAATGACCTTTTAGTTTTCAAATTTAGATTACATCCATTTCATTTTTTATAATTAGGAACACAAAAATATTTTTAGTTTTCTGTTACAGTTTTACCTTTTCATTTTACTTTCATGACAATGATTAATTTCTCCTAAATGTTTATCTAGAATTCTTTCATTTTGTACTGATAAGAAAATGCATGTTTTGAAATCCAGTTGGAAGAAAAATACAAACTTTCCCCAAACATTTAATTGTGAAACAATTTATAAGTCCCTAACATATTAATCATACTTTTTCAAATTTATTGAGTCATAATGATCTACTCAATTTTAAATTTTACTGACATTTATCACTCTTTCACCTCTGACCACATTATTCTACTCAAATTATTTCTATGTATCTTTCCTTGTTTCTGAATTTGGTCCAAGATTTTTACTGAGATCCTCAGATTTCTTCATCAAAACTACATATTACTGTTCTGTTTTTGTCACAAATTCTCTGAAAAACTACAGTTATAGTAAGGAATCAAAAGTGACCATTGACCATCATGTCCCAAACTGGCTCTTTATGCGAGCCACAACTTTGACTCAAAATAAGAAGTAAATAAAAAGTACACTTTGTACAGCTAATCCCTTTTTTTCCCTCATCTCTGTTCCACTGAGATTTGGATCATCTATGCAGAACCACCCATGGCTTTTTAGTTTCTTCCCACATGTGTTGTGTGGAATCTGTCACAGTTATTTTGCCCAAGTCTGTTTGAATTCCATTTTACTGTTGCAAACTTCAGAGCTCTATGTTGCTTTTGGTTAAACAGATCAACACTTCTAGTGTGACAGAATTAAATTGAAAAAAAAAAACTTGAATTTTTCTCTTTTCCATTTTCATCATAGGAAATGTAGTAGTTAATAAAGTAGAGAAAGCACAAAAAAGTTCAGAGCTTTAGGCTCAACGTAGTAATTGAAATGGAAAGCCATGTAAAACCTCCAAGGATGTGTTCTTCCAAGAAGGGCAGAGAATTGTGCAGACACTTTACATGATGGGATATATAAGTAGGGCCCTGGAGGTTCAGATGTGAAAGCAAACTACTGGAGTTAAGCACTTAGCTGAAAATTGCTTTCTATCATCTGAGCTAGAAATAATCAGAAGCCCAGCATGAAGGATTAAAGCAAAATACTTTAGATATATATTTGGCTTCTTTAAAAAAAGTCTTTATTGTTGAAAGTATTACATGTGTCCCCATGTTCGCCCCCATTGACCCCATATAGACCCCCTCGCCCCCCTCTCCGGCCTTCACCACCCTATTGTCTGTGTCCATGCTTCGTAAAGGTGGACTTTTATTTTTCTTCTGTTAATGCCCAGACTAACACCTAATCCTCTTCACAATATGCAGAATTCAAGTGTTCCCATGGTAATTTGTTTTTAAAAATCAGGGAAAAGGATGTATTCACAATAAAAACAACTCTCCGGAACTTGGACTGTTGTAGAATGTAGGGTGATGCTGGCAGCTTTCATCTAGAATCATGTTGCTAGGAGACTACCAGGGGCATTTGGTCCCAAGTTGTCAGGTGACTGAAAAGAGAAATGAGACCTGGAAAAGGAAATTAAAATGCTCCATATCCAAAGCTCTTTGTCATTAATCCTGTGCCCATTGCTTTTCATCCTTTGGCCATACTATTGAGATGATGTTATCAGAGGAGAAAAACAAGACAGCTAGTTCAGATGTTGCCTAGCAGGGAAGAATAGACAGGAGATAACTTATAAGGGGTCATGGTTATGGTAGCCAAGTAGTTTTCTAGTCAATTCTGATGTTGAGTATTTGTCCCTGCTATCAGTACACTTGTGATTTGAAAATAATTTACTCTGTATTCTTGAATAACCATGACCATAAGACATTGATTCAAATAATGCGGCATTCTCTATTATAGCTTCTTACTTTCTCTTGTAGTTTTTAATTTTTAAGATCTTGTTTTCCCTTGGGGAGAAAAAAATATTACTCTACTATATAATTGAAAAGTAGTAATTGCTCTAATTAATGCTTCTTGGTATATATTAGACTTTCCAAAGGCATCTGTTACTATGTCATAGTGATAATGTATATCATTTGGTGGCTGTTTAGGAAAAGTACTTTGCTAACATTTTCTAATTTGTTCCAACAATCCTCTGAGGTAGGTATCATTTTTCCCAATTTACTGATGAGAAGACTGAGGCTTAGAGAGATGATGTAACATTTCCATGGTCACACAATATTGGCCGAATTCTCTAACTTTTGGAAAGCCCTGTGTTCCTTTCTTTTAGGACTCTTACTATGCCATGTGATTGGGATGAGCTGTCATTGTACTGGTCCAGGTTACTCACTATGGCGCTGGACCCTACCTAAACCATTGGGGCCTTTTTGGGAGAAATGATATGGATATAGGAAAGGGAGTTTTCTCCCTTTCTGAAATTGCTAGCTGCAAGGACTACATAAGCCATGGAGTTTGCTGGGGTCCATCTCTCCCACATATGACTTCAGGAGAAAAATAGCCAACTGAGAAGAAAATAAAGCCAAGATAGCAGAAAAAGAAAACAAAATTCTGATAACAGCATTTTCGTTTTTGGAAACTCCACAGTTTTCCATGCGGTTGCACCAGTCTGCATTCCCACCAGCAGTGTACTAGGGTTCTGTCACTTACTGTTTGTTGAATTTATTGATGGTAGCCATTCTGGCAGGTATGAAGTAGTACATCATTGCCATTTTAATTTGCTACTCTCTGATAATTAGTGACATTAACCCATTTCAAACCTGGGACATCACAGTCATTTGAGAACAAAAGCCAAAGTTCTAGCAATTTTTTTTTATTTTGACTTACCCAAAGTATCATTTTGTAATCATAGGAGAGTAAAAGCCAAAGTATGGCAATGGTTTACTTCACCCCGTACAATGGGATGACTGTAAACTCTGCTCTGATCTTCCTCACCAGCTCATACTGATTTTAATGTGCTGCACACATGCTAGGCTGGCTCCTGCTTTAGAAACTTGACGTTGCTTATTTATTCTACATGAGACATTTTTCTACAGTAAACCTCATGGCTCATTCCCTCACTATCATTATGGTTCAAAATATCATCTTCTCTGTTGGCTTTACCCAACAACACTATTTGTTATTGCACCCTCCCTCATTCTCTCCAGCTTCCACTGTCATGCTCTCATTCCCTTTTCTGCTTTATTTTTCCTCACAGCATCCATCATCACATCTTAGCTTGTTTATCATGCCTATTGCCCCTATCTCACCACAATCCAGTGAAATGCAATCTTCAAGAGGGCAGGGCTTTTGTGCAAGATGCTGAGGATTGACTGGTAGCAGAGAATCTTAGGAAAACATAAACATTCAGACCATGGCAAAGATGGGAAGATTATGTCAACTCCATGCTTCTAACATCTACGTTACTTTGACATCTGAAGACATGGTGCCACTTGGAATGGAGGTTTCCCTGTCAGAAGGCCCAGGAAATAGGATAGCAAAAAGGCAGGAGTCAATATTTCAAGCAAAATGCAATTTATATTAACTTTAATTTGCTATTTTTATTTCATTTTAGTGGATATAAGAGATATGAAAAGTAGATATGAAAAATTTCACTTCATTGCCCATTCCCATTTTTCTCATAAAAAGTCTTACATGATTTAAATCTCAGTAGGTGGAAACAAGAAAAGCAACTAAGATGCTTCAAGGGGACAGAGGGAAGGGATATTATTATAATGTTACCAGGGGATGCCTTATAATTCTAGACTCCACAGGGAGGAATATTCCCAGGGCCCAGTGTGGGATGGTGACAGGAGCTGGGAACAATTAGGGTCATGGGTACAGATCTTGTTTCCACTTCTTTCATCTGCTCACTTGTTTTCACTCAACACACCAGTTTTCTCCTCCACTTTTCCACCTTCACAGTAGAATATAACTGTGCTATAGCTCCCTTGACTACTTGTTAAAGTTCTCATCACATGCAAAGACTAGCCATCTGTTTTGAATACCTGATCTAAATTTAATAGACTCTACTTAATCACCTGTAGCTGGGAAAGTGACATTGCAAAGTGCATGAGTAGCTGTGAGAAGCCCAACTCTGAGTGGGTAAGAAATTCAGAACAAAGAAGGCCTGGGTCGCAACCCATAAGGCACCATGCCAAAAGTTTCTAATTCTTTTTCAACAGGAATTTTCACCCACCTAATCCTAATTGGTGACATCAACCTTTACAGTGTCCTTTTCTTCACTGTTTATATATTTCTAACTCAAACTATTAACTTATTAGAAAACTAGTTTGGAGCAGAAGACATTTATTAGTAAAACCTATTTCAATTGAAACAATAAAAAGTTTTAAATCAGCATGTATTCAGAAAAGAATAATAAAAATCAGAGTTTTATTTAAGCAATTTATCTTGAAACTCCAAGATAAAGAAATTTTAAAAAAATGACACATATATTAAATATAGATAAGTTGCTGTCACTTGTAATTATAACATTTTTTTACATGTAGTATCCTAAGCACTCAGTTAAAATGTTAAATTAATGCATTATGGATGTGTATGTGTATTAATTTAACATGTATTTTTTTTAGCAATATTGGCTATTTATATCTAGTTTATGGAGTTGAAAATGAGTAAAAATGCTCAACTTACATTTCAAATGTAAAGTTAAATAACTGTCCCTAGCTATGGGAAAAAAAGATTTACCAGAAGCTAAGGATCTTTTTAATATTTCACTAATATATATAACCCATATATGTCATGCATTTTGACACAATTCCCTTCCTCAAATACTGGTTCTGATTTTGCATTACCAGTATAGAGCATAGTGGTCAGTTCCACCAAGGTTTTGCATACAGACCTCTGGTTCTTTTTAAGTTAATGTGTTTTGTTAAGATTACTTTGTTTTGTTAAGATATATCTTAAATTTAGAACTAATACATAATTAATGAAAATGCATATGTGAGAGTCTCTCTGTTTTATAAAGGTAAATTATGATTCAATTAAATATTGCAAATGCTTCATTAGATCTTGAAATGATCTTATTTAAATATTGAACATCTTTTAAGAATATTGAGATGGCAATTTCCCCATGATTAAAAATGCTATTTCCATTCTTAAAACTTTAATTTCAATCATCAGCTGTTTCAATCATCATTAGCTCTTTTTTTCTTCAGGGAACACAAAGTTTATGAAGAACTTCTCAGATAAAGCTCAGAATCCATCAGGTCATTGTGTAGAACAGTCCTGCTTTAGTGAGTGTTCAAAATTTTTAATAATTTCCCACAGGACAAAGTGTTCTGTGAGCAATAGCATCAGCATCTCATTAATTCTTCGGCAATGTGTATAAAGAGGTCATCATAGATATGTGAGATTATTTGTAAAACAAGTGAATAATAAATTTATTCTGACTCTGGGGCAACATTGCTTGATAATACTGAGATGACCAATGTAGTCCCAGCCTAAGGGAAGCTTTGAGATAAGCATGAGATACAAATAAATATGTAATTTTACTTTTCACATCTCCTTTCCTTAAGCTATTTAGGAAAATAGCTTTATTATTTTGGTTGCTTTATTTCCATTTCTTATTTTTCTAAAAAGACAACTCTCTTTCTTTAATTTACCTCTCAAGCACATTCCCTGCATTTTCTCTGAGGGCTCCCACATTGGTACACTCTGTGTCCTTATGCACCTGGGCAGGTGACGAGTGATGAAATCCCTCTTTAGACACAGCTGGATCAAAAGGCCATTGAGTACCAAGATCAAAGAAGAGTCAATTTCAACCTTCTCGACCATTTCTTTCTAACCCTTGAAAATCCCTTAACAATTGAGGCAATATTTTCTTACACATTAGGTACAGGATTTTAAATAGAGCTATCATAAGAGCCAACTTTTTTGTTTGTTTGTTTGTTAATCCTCGCCCAAGGATATTTTTCCATTGACCTTTTAGAGGGAGTGGAAGAGAGAGAGAAACATCAATGTGAGAGAAACACATCGATTGGTTGGTTGCCTTCTGCATGCCCCCGACCAGGGCCTGGGCCAGGAAGGAGCCTGCAACCATGGTACATGCCCTTGAGCTGAATCAAACCTGGGACCTTTTGGTCCGCAGGCTTTCGCTCTATCCACTGAGCCAAATCAGCTAGGGCTAGAGCCAACTTTGTAAAAAATATGTTTTTGTTGATATTTAGAGAGAGAGAAAGGGAGAGAAATAGAGAGATAGAAACATCAATGAGAGAGAAACATCAATGGGCTGCCTCCTGCATGCCCTCTACTGGGGATCAAGCCCGCAACCTGGGCAGGAATCAAACCAGTGACCTCTTGTTTCCTGGGTTGACGTTCAACTACTAAGCCACACCAGCTAGGCCAGGAGAGCCAACTTTTGAGCCAAGGCATGTATGACTGATAACAGCTCTTTCCTTAGGAATAAGGAACATTGTTTACTTAATCAAGGTGTCCCGGGCCTATGCTAGGATAATGCTACCACACTATCTGAAATGATAATTTCATTCTTTCTCCATAAATATATTAATGGTTTGTTTGTTTTCATTATGTTAGTCTCTCCAGAAAAATCAGAATCTTCTCATGGGCCATTTAACCCACATTTACTAGTAAACTGCCAAACACAGACTACTCAAACAGCCAAACGCAGACTGCAGCGGTTGTTTGGATAACAGACACCGAACTTTACCTGTGGAGGTTACCATCACCAGGCCGTGCTGTTGGTTTATTTTTGATTGAGATAATGAGCTCTAAACTGAGAATTCAAAGACAACTGCCGTTCTGGCACCTAGATATCCTAGGCTCCAATCTTTTTGAACCTTGCCTTCTTTATTTTAAAACAGAGATTAAGAACATTTACTCTCTTACCTTATGAATCTGTGATTATTCCTTAACAGGCATGTAAAGTCAGTCTGAGATATCAAATATGACTTAAGGCAGGAAATAGTTAAAGCAGCTGGACAGAAATGAATTTACTCGTTTTACTATATGGGGAGAAAAGAAAAGAAAAAAAAAAAAAAAGAGCAGGTAACCTGGTCCAAATGTCTTGTCCACAGGACCTCTGGGTAAATAGACTAATGACCTTTGCCGGAAGGAAGAGGCCTCCTTTCTGAAATGCCCGTGGCAGAAGTCCCTGGATAAGATTACCCATAGTAAATAGAACACAAAATCTGTGAGGCCTGGCTCCCTGGAGGATGCCACAAGGACAGAACAGATCTCTGAGGGAGATAAAACAGAGATGTTACATAAATTAAATGTTTTCTATGGTGTGAAGAGCCCTGCAAACCTCATTGAGAGACTTCCTTTATTCTGGGCAATGGTTTCCTGACCTTGCAGGAAGAAGGGCCTGGGAGAGCCTATCAATGTCCCAGACCCCCCTCTGCTTCTACTGAGCTATTTGATTATTAGTGTCCTTGTAATGCCCAGTGTTCAGAATCCCCAAAAACCCCCCAGGAAGGAGCCAAGACCCGCTGTAACTGCAAGAGAACCTTTATTCGTGCTAGCACGAGCTCTCATCTCCAGCGCTCACCGGGGACCAAGAGAAATTCTCTCGCCAACACAAAGGCTTTAAGGGGGTCTCAAGCAGTGGGCAGGGAGAGTGTTTATGATTGGTCAGGGGTAGGGTGAGGGGTCCAGTTACACAAAGGCACACTGGGTAGCTTGCTTAAGGTGGACTGAGTCCATCTCTCTACATTCCTATTGGCAGGTTCATGCAATTGTTACATTCTCGCGGTTTTCTAAGAAAAAGGAGTTATATACATAGTTACACAGGGTGGAGGGTACAGTACATTTTGTGCTGTCCTGCTCTGCCCTTTCATTCCCCCCTTGTCTTGGGACACCCGGCTCAATCATGAGACGGTTTGCATTTTTACTTTGTCTTTTACTTCTGGTTAAGGCCTTTAGTACTACAGTCCCCAACAGTACTGTCCACAGTGAATTCCAGTTCTTCTCCTGCAGGTGTTGAGTTTCCTCCTGGCCTGCGTGGAGCCCAGGCTAGGGATCTCACGGGTGAGGCCGCTGGTTGCCAGGACCAAGGCCGTTTCCTGGTGCAGGAGCTGGGAGTGGTGTAGCCAGGTCTGGACGCTGTCTACTTCAACAGCCGTGGGCGTGCTCAGGATAACAGTGTAGCATCCCTTCCAGGTTGGGGTGAGTCCTTGGGCAGTGAACTTCTTTACCTATACCGAGTCCTTGGGCTGGAAGGGTTGTACAGGAACAAGCTTATGGGTGGCTTTCTGGGTATACTGCACAGCCTGTAAGGACTTGAGTAAGGGAATGGTTATGAATTCCAGCTTTCAGTTTCTTCCTGTCCCTGGAAAGGAAGCGGCAGGGGGAGGTCTATCATATATGATCTCTAAAAGGGGGAAACCCCTACTGGTAGGGGGTACACCTGGCCCATAAGAGGGTGAAGGGTAGGAGGTTGGTCCAGTTTTCACCGGTTTCTAGGGTAAATTCAGTTAAATTCTCTTTTTTAGTCTCGCGCATGGCTGTCCTAAGGCTTGAGCTATATTTTGAGATATCTTGGCTACAAAAGGCGGGGCTGTTATCTGATCCTATGACTACTGGCAGCCTGAATCTAGGTATAATCTCCTGGAGTAATCTCTTGACAATTATAGAGGCAGTTTCTGTCCTAGTGGGGTATGCTTCAACCCAACCCGAGAAGGTGTCTATGAGAGCTAGCAGATACTTATACCCTGACGCTAGTGGCTTAATCTCTGTGAAATCTACCTCCCATGCTCTCCTGGGGAATTTCCGTGGGGCCCGAATTCTCAGGGGGACCCTCTTACCTTGCTTAGCATTTACCTGTGCACAGACATTACTTCTAGTGACTATGCTTTTAATTATTTTATCTAAGAGTACCTGCCTTGTAGAACTTCAGAAGTCTTGGTGACGCCAAGTGGGTAGCCTGGTATAATTGGGTAACTAACGTCCAACCTATAGCCTCTGGGACCAACAGTCTGTCATCTGGTAGGGTACACCAACCATCCGGTTCTTTAATGGCTTGCTTCTGTTCTGCCAATTCCTCCTCTTGTTTGGTGTAGGAGGGGGTCTGCATAGGTCCAGGTACGGCAGGGTTACTAAAACTTGTAAAGGCCCCACTGGTTTTTGGGCGGCTTCCTTGGCAGTTTGGTCTGCGGCTCTATTTCCTCTGGCTTCAATTGTCTTCCCTTTCTGATGTCCTTTGCAGTGCACTATTGCAACTGCCCTTGAGAGCCAGATGACCTTTAATGTGGCTAAAATGTTTTCCTTATTTTTAATTTCCTTTTTTACTGCAGTTGGTAACCCTCTTTTCTGGTGGATGGCACTGTGTTCCTATTGGAGGGCCTGGATTAAGGCCAAAAGCTCGACCTTTTGTGCTATGGTTCCCCTATTCAGGGACTGCGCCCAAATGGTGCGGTCCAGGGTGACTACTGCTGCCCCTGCACATCGGATGCCATCCTGAACATAACTGCTCCCAACCGTGAACAGTACCTTGTCTGGTGATGATAGTGGGGCATCTTTCAGGTCTGGACGAGCCGTTTGTACTGCGTCTGTTACCTCTGTGCAGTCATGAATGGGTTCCTCTGGCTCATCATCTGGAAGCTCTGGAAGCAGGCTGGCAGGGTTGATGGCCAGTGTCTTATGGAACCGGATGCAGGGCTGGTCCAGGAGAAGAGCTTGGCACTGGGTGATCCTGGTGTTTGACATCTATCTCTCCAGGGCACCTCGAAGGAGGGCCTCCACACCATGGGGTATTATTAGGGCTAGTTCCTGGCCCAGAGTTTGCTTATCTGCCTTCTTTACCAGCGATGCTGTGGTGGCTACTGCCCAGAGGCACGCTGGCCACCCTGCTTCCACGGGGTCTAGTCTCTTAGACAGACAGGCTACAGGTCTCTTCCAGGGACCTAGAGTCTGAGTGAGAACCCCTTTGGCAATGCCTCTTACCTCACTCACGTGGAGGTGGAAGGGCTTCGTGAGGTCTGGCAAGGCTAGGGCAGGTGCTGAGATGAGAGCTTTCTTTAGCTCCTCAAAGGCCCATTGTTCTACTTCGGTCTAGTTCAGTGGCTGCGTTCCCCCAGTACTTGAGTCTAGAGGTTTAGCAATCCCTATGAGCCCCGGTATCCATAGGTTGTAGTATCCAACTGCCCCTAATAATTCCCGCTTCATCCCCCGCAATGGATATGATGGCAGTCCAAATAGTTTCTGTAGGAGGTCACATCTACATAGGGGGTACGGGCATTCTGGCATGACCAGAAATGAATGAGTTACCGTGTTCTTTCCGAGGTCCATAGTCCTTTTTGATGTCTAAGGAAAACAGGCAATTTGTCCGGTGGCTTCCTGGACTGCTGTTTTTTTAGAGGTTACGGGTCCCATAGGCCCTGTCAAGACTGAATAGGCTGTTTCAGTGTCCACCAGGAAACTAACAGGTTTGCCCCCCACTTGTAAGGTTACCCTGGAGGCTTAATAGAAAGGAACCCCGGTCCTGTCAGTCCTTTTCTTCTAAGTTAAAGACCCTTGGAGTCTGAGTCTCCCCTTTCTGCTTCTCTAGCTAACCTGCCAGGACATTTTCTCTTCCTGTGCCTCTGCTTCTTACAATAGGCATACTAATTCCTTCCTATTTGCTGCTGGCTTTTTCTTCTTTCTAATATTTCTCTGTTCTTCTTCTTACTAATTATAAACTTTTATAAATTTTATAATTTTAAATTGGTCTTTAAACTTTCTTCTATGTCTTAAAAAAATGCATAACTATGCCTCAAATCTTTTATTACTTTAAAATATTTAGAAAAGGCAGAGGGAGAAGGGAGCAGGCTCAGCCGCTTGAATTTCAAACTGTTATATTTTTCCTATAGATAAGCATCTCAGATTCTGATAAGCCTGGAATGGGGAATTTCTAGCTGCCGCCTTTAAGCCCCCTAACAGAACACGGTGAAAAGTGTCCAAGGAGTTGCCGAGGGTTCTTGGGTCTCATTGGGGCGGAGGGGGTCACAAGGGAATTTCCCTCCTCGTTGCTGCCTCTAGCCACTTAAAACAATCCCTGGAGGGGAGGGACACCGGGTGGGCAGAGGCAGGGAGCGCGGCTCGGGTCCCACCGAGGCGTTTTCATCTGGCAGCCCACTCTCTGTTCCCACTGGGAAAAGTGCTTGCCTCCTGCTAACGAAGGTGGTGTGGGGGAACCGGTGACCCCTACACTGTAATCAGACTCCCTGACCTTTCTGAAAAGCCACTCTGCTTGAGTGTGTTTCTATTAAAAATTACTGATTTCAAAATTATAACTTAAGAGTTGCCACACACACACAAGGACCAAGTGGCCTATACAATATTTTCCTTTTCTTTTAAAGGTTTTACAATGTACAATAATCATATCAAACTTAATGGCCAATTGAGACAAACACTTCTGAGACCGTTCCTCCACCACTGATTAAGACTGGGTGGTGGCGGGTGTTAGAAATAAGATTCACTTAGGTTTTGAGCTTGATGGGCAGACTTGGTGACTTTGCCAGCTCCAGCTTCCTTCTTATAGTTAATTTTAGAATGTGGTCCCTGCTTTAAATCTCTTTGGATTACAATTGTTATAACTTTATATCTTCAAATTAATAAATATAGACAGAAATGTTGTTAGGCAGGCCGATTCCCCCTCTGACAGAGAGAAAACACCCCTGGGAAAAAAGGATCCCAGTGGCCACTCGGGGGGATTGCTACCTGTCAGAGCACTCAGCCTTAAACAAATTAAATGTGTTGTTGTTTTTTTTTTTTCTTCTATATATGAACAAATAATTATAACCAGGCAGACAACAAAATATCAAACAAACATCTGTCCTTATATCATTTCAGTAAATAAGTATTCTTATATTCTCGGGATCTAAGCAGATAACAGGAACACTGCTTCTAAGTCCCCTGATGGGGGCCTCCCTTTCTTATCGTCGCTTTTTCTGGCTTCTGCCATAGGCCAGTGGGCGGGACCAGTGTGTTGAAGGAAAAATCATCCTGCAGTCCGGCTCAGGGAGGGACAGGTTACACATGGAGCGTTGTTTCAGGAGAGGCAAAACCTTGATAAAAGTTCCGTAATTCAATCACACAGTCAAAGGTTAAACTGGAAGGGAAGAACCACTCAATGTCCTCTAAGAGGATTTTAACAAACTGATAACAAACTGACAAAACCTTGACAAATCAAAATTCAATAAATAATATATACATATAGGGCCCAAGACAAAAAGACAAAACAAACAGTCCTGATACCAACATGACAAAACACAAAACAAACACCTGTTGAGAGGGAGAGCCTCCAGCCCCTTCCGGGGGGTCCCTCTCTCCTCTCGCAGGAGGGAGAGCCTCCAGCCCCTTCCGGGGGGTCCCTCTCTCCTCTCGCAGGAGAAGATTTCTTGTGAGCTTAAAGCCTGGATGGCCTCCTGAAAGAAAAGATTTTTAATCCAGTTACAGATGCTATTAGAATCAGGATGAGAGAGGAAGGGAAAGTCCAGGTTATGTCCTCTCTGAGGATCCTAATAACTGAAAACAGTAAGTTAAACAAACGGTTAACGGGGTCTATAAAGAGTTAATAGTAACTTCAGCCTTAGTTCCACGTTGGACTATGATGTCACAGGCCTGTAAATCTTTCCGCCCTGTGAAGTTGTTAGCTGGGAGTCTCCGAGCACCAAAAGAGATAAGGAAGCTGTAAATAAAAGTTCCTTTGTTCTTTGAAATGTTATAAATGGATACTTTTAAATCAACCTTAGAACTTTAAAATTCAATTTAATACAGTAAATTCACAAATCAGAGCAAACTGAAACCTTCATTTATACAAACAGAGGAATTTTTATCATCTAAGTGGGCTGATTCCCTCTCTGACGGAGAACAAAGACTCTGAAAAAGGTGTCTCAGCAGCTGCTAAAGACCTTTGTATTCCGCCACAGCAGGTCCGCCCTATCTTTAAATAAATTAAACAGCAGAAAGAGATAACAAATATTTTCACATTTATATTTATATACCAAACAGTCCGAGTTTTTGACTCCTACTAGATATTTACCAGAGTTTAAACAGACACCTGATTAATTTGCCTGAGGAAGCTTTATGGCCTTCGGGGGGGGGGGGAGATTAAGCTCCCCTTTCCACTCACTTGGAGTGGACTGAGTCTGTCCCATAATGTCCGTCAAGAGAGTCCACAAAACAAAACAAAAACAAATCAACACACACAAACAGAGGATCCTTAAGAAAATCCTTCCAACGCGAGTCCGTTGGAGCAGAACCAGAAGCGTGGACGACGGCCTCACACCGACCGGCGGGAGCGACCCACCTCGTCCCAGAAACTGAGGGGCATACACATCCCTCCTGAAAGAGGATCGAGACGTCTCCCGATGCCTCTAGCCCGTGGTCCTCCAGCACGTCTGCCTAGACCGCTTCGGGCACTGCCAGAAATTCAGATTTGAGCTCACACAAGAGACAAAGGACAAACAGACACCTACCGTGGCCAGTCAGGTTCTCCGGGTTTGGGGGTCCCTCGGAGGGCTTGGGGATCCCGGACGAGCCCCCAAATGTAATGCCCAGTGTTCAGAATCCCCAAAAACCCCCCAGGAAGGAGCCAAGACCCGCTGTAACTGCAAGAGAACCTTTATTCGTGCTAGCACGAGCTCTCATCTCCAGCGCTCACCGGGGACCAAGAGAAATTCTCTCGCCAACACAAAGGCTTTAAGGGGGTCTCAAGCAGTGGGCAGGGAGAGTGTTTATGATTGGTCAGGGGTAGGGTGAGGGGTCCAGTTACACAAAGGCACACTGGGTAGCTTGCTTAAGGTGGACTGAGTCCATCTCTCTACATTCCTATTGGCAGGTTCATGCAATTGTTACATTCTCGCGGTTTTCTAAGAAAAAGGAGTTATATACATAGTTACACAAGGTGGAGGGTACAGTACATTTTGTGCTGTCCTGCTCTGCCCTTTCATCCTTAAAATTATTTAGTAAAGCTTGATGGGTAAAATCTCTGACTTGCGTGAATTTGATTTGAAAACGTTATCCTACACATTTGCTCAGTGAACAATATTGCTGTGTTAATAATGCATGTAGGATTTTTTTCTTACATTATTATAAGACCTTAAAATTTTATGTAGGTAGCATTTCAAATAAGTGGAATTTTGATCTGGAGCTTTAAACTTAGGGCTGTTTGTGGAATTTCTTCAGAGAGAACTCTTTATGTTACCTTCAGTCTGTATTATCTCTAATATATCTTGCAGAATTTTATTGAAATTCTTGCATGTAATAGTTGGCTTCCTGGATTTCTTGTTCTTTTTCAGATTATTTCTATGATTTTTAATACTATTGTCATTTTAGTTGGTGGTGTGGTGGGTGGGGATCTGCAAAGAGAAGTGTGTATAGTTAAACATTTCTTAGTTCACTATTTTGAATTAAATATTTTAATTCCATTATATCAACCAGAAAAATTAAGCTAAAAAATGTTGTAAAAGGCTCAAAATAAAACAGTGGAGCCAGAAATCAAATTGAAGATGTATGTTCTTTTCATTATGTTACATTATTTCTCTTCAGTTAAAAAAATAATCCTGGGAATAGATTATTCTTTAAAGAAGAATAATAGTTTGATAATTAAAAGGGGAGGGCAATGTTAGGATATTTTAGCGAATAATAAAAATAAAATAAAAATTATAATTGTTCATATTTTCAGAGAAAAATCTAAAATAATAACAATCTTTAGTCCTTACATAGTTCTTACTATGTGCTAAGAGCTACCCTCAGGTCTTCACATGTTTACTTCATTTAGCCCTCATATCTGCCTTATGAGGTAGTTTTATTATTACTTCCACCCTAAACATTAGTATTGAGGCACGGAGAAGTTACCTCAGCAGATCACACAGCTAGTAAAATAACAGAGAAGCGGTTAAAATCCAAGAAGTCTAGCTCCAGAGTTGATCCTTCTAACTGATACGCACATTTATTATGAGATTAAAATTAAGCAATTGATATTTATATGAAATATAGTTTAAAAAAACTTGGATTTATTTCTTTTAGTCTTTAGTCATACTTCCTTATATTTATTTGTAAATGATATGTTTCTTGCAGAGTATTGAGTGTGAACTATTAGCTGGGGATTCCCTGAGAACCGGAGTTTGAAAGTATGACCTTCCAAAGTTAGCCATACACTCAAATTCCTCCCTCTGCACCAATCCATCCATGATACACACATGGATGCCAGGTATAGACAGCATTAGGATGGGCACAGGATGGTGTAATCGTTATAGTGGCAGAGTTTAATAGACTATATGGAGCTTTGAGAGGCTAAGACAACTTCATGGCACTGCTTCTATATTGGATCTATGGATGGTGACAGGAATCTTGGGAGATGACACAGATATTGGCAATAAAGGATCTACCTGTCCAATCTATCTAATTTATTTATCACCGATTCTATCTATCATCTATCATCTCTATTTCTATTTTAGTCCTCCTTCTTCCCAGTTGGCAATGACTCAATTTACAAAAAGGAAACCTGTGTGAAAATTATAAGAAGAGATTTTTGGCATAGTAAATCTCACAGTCTATACTGTCCTCCTTGTTCCCGGTCAAAAACTGATCAAGGAAAAAAGGGAGTGGGGAAGGGTTATGGGATACAAAATCCTTTTGCAGTTATCGAAGTATCAACTATCCGACTGCCTTTTTACCACTCTATACGGGGCTTTGATCTGGTGTTAATTGTCACTGTGCAATGCCAATCAATATCAGATCACCTCAGTTCCCTGACTGAACACTCATCGGCATGGCAATTCTGAAGAAGAGCCTCTGAGAAATGACCTCCATATATACCATAGGCCAGAGAGAAGGTCTTGTTTGTGTGCAAGTGAACAACAGCTGGAGAGTGAAAGATAAGCTGTTTACATCTGAGTAAATACTAGTATTGTAAAGCGACCCCTAGAAACAAAGAAAGAAAGACATGAGGATATCAGAGATTAGAATGGTGACTTAACTAAGTGATTTTTGATTTCGAATGTTTAATAACATCACATTCATTAACTTGGCATTAGAAAACCTGATGTCACAAAGAGCAAGTGAGGCACAATAAGATTAGCTTGTGCTTCAAACTCTGCATTCCAGACATTGACATTCTAGACCTGCAGTCACATAACCACTGGATAATATAACGTAGTTATGTAACTGTGTTATATTTTTAATAAATTGATAAATTGAGTAATCAATAAATTATTATACTAAAAAAGTTCTTTGACTTTTTGTCAGTTACTTAGGGCATTTTTTAGCATGGGTAAAAGCTATTTTCTCAGGAGAAATAGAGCAGAATGCTTAAACATAGTCAGTAGTATTAGGAGCAATATCTTTCTGGATAATATCCTTAGGCAAGCTCCAATTATTCTTGGCCCATCCCGGATGACCCAAGGGGCCTGTAACCTCCTCAGGTAGGATGTTCCAAGCTGAATTCCTAGGAGAACAGAATGTAGCTGAGTATTTTAGAGCTTGTGGTTTATGGACAGTAACTGGAAAGTTCCATATATAAACATGTGCTCTATTTATTTCTTTCCTCCCCATTTACTTCTCTCTTCCTCCTCCTTTTCTTCACCCTCTCTTTTCCTATCCTCTTCCTTTTATAGGTTATTCTATAGAAATCTGACCATTTATCTGTTAACAAGATACAGAGGACTTTTCCCCACCTCAAAGTTATTTCCTCTGGGTATTTTCAGCTATTGATACAAATGACCTGTATTCAAAGACTGGAATTGCTCTATGTCTTGTAAGGCAGACTGTATCTCCTACCTATTTCTCCTAATTTTTTAGCAAAATGACTTGCATGCAGAGAGTGCAAAATAACTTTGATATATAATTTTGGTTACGTCCAATAGATTTTTTGTTGTTGTTGTTGTTAATCCTTACCCAAGGATATTTTTCCATTGATTTTTAGAGAGTGGAAGGGATGGGGAGAGATAGAGAGAGAGAAACATCAATGTGAGAGAGACATATGAGCCCCGACTGGGGCTGGGGATCAAGCCTGCAACCGGGGTACATGCCCTTGACCAGAATCAAACCCATAACCCTTCCTTCTTTGGGCCGATGCTCTATCCACTGGGCCAAACAGGCCAGGGATAGTAGAATTTTTATGAATCAATTCAATACTTCCTATTTATTTAATGGTACTACTGTCACAAAGGCAAGATAATTTATATGTTTTGTATAAAACACACAGATGCATTAAAATTCAACCTTTTCTTGGTCTTTAAGGATTAATTACTTAAAACAAAATCTGGAACAGTTTTCTTTCTAATGCAGCCAGAATTTCTAATGCAGAAGGTGGAGAAATCACAGAATGGCATAAGAGGGGAGGAGGCAATTCTATTTATTCCAACACTGGAATACATTCTGAGATCTGTCCTACAGAATTTGACTCATCATTTCCTAAGTATTTCATATGTATTTTTTATACTTGCATTTGTATTTTTTGCATGAAGTAAATTCCTCCATTTGGTAACTTTTATCTATTATCTAAGAATAAGAAAGAACTCTATCTCCAATATTTCCAACCCCAGGGAGAATGAAGAGCATCCTTTTTGATGCCAATTAGACTCATTGAATAATAGCTATTATTATATGTCATTCACTTATAGTACAGCCTTCCCTAGAGAGAAGTAGGTTGTCCATAAATGAAGTAATTATGAATAATAGAAATATACTTTCTTATTCACAAGGTATTGATTATCATTGTTTGGTACATTTCTTATATATGGAAAAATATAGGCCATCTTTACTAAAACCTGTACTTGATCTATATATCCTAATATTCTCTGAATTTAAATATCCTGAAATATAAGAATCATGGGTTTTCATTTTTTTTTAAAGCTTTATTGAGATACTAGTGCCCTGGTGCATGGATTTGTGCACATTGAAGGGTAATTAATTAGAAGGTGCCGGTGGGGAGGGACTGGGTGAGAGAGTCCAGACACACCCTGGAGCCAACCTCCCACAGTCCCTTCCCGGCTGGCTGGTTGCACCTGGGGCGGTGTCTTGCAGAGTAGGCAGAGTCCCTCTGGCAGGAGGGGTCCCTCGGCCTGGCCTGCGGGTATTAGGCTGAAACTGCCTCTCAGACATCCCCCGAGGGGTCCTGGATTACAAGAGAGTAGTTCTTGGGTGATGCACCCCAGAATTGGGCTCCCTCCTCTCTGGTTCCGGGTGCGTCACCCGAGAACTGCAGTTGCCACATCACTGCAGCTTGGCAGCTCCTGAATTGAGCATCTGACCCCTGGTGGTCAGTGTGCATCATAGCTACCAGTCATAGCATCCACCCCCTGGTGGTCATTGTGCATCATAGCTACCAGTTGGATGGTCGAACGGTAGGATGGTCGCTTAGGCTTTTATATATATAGATAATTAATATACTATAAAATTTGCTCTTTTAAAACCTACAATGCAGTAATTTTTAGTATATTCCTAAAGTTGAGCAACCATCACCACTACCTAATTCCAGAATACTTAATCATCAAATAACGCAGGGGTCAGGAACCTTTTTTCTGCCAAGGGAAATTTGATATTTATAACATCACTTGAGGGCCATATAAAATTATTAACTTAAAAATTATCCTGCTATATATGGTCAAACATTTAATTAACTCACCTCTAATGCCATGGCAGGGCCAGACCAAATGATTTCATGGGCCTTATATGGCCTGGGGGCCAGATATTCCCCACCCCTGAAACAAAGAAACCTGTACTCATAGCAGCCATGCTGCATTTTCTCCACTACCCAGACACTAGCAATCACTAATTTCTGTCTCTATGAATTTACCTTTTCTGTATATTACATATAAATGGAATTATATAGTATTTGGCATTGTGTCTGGCTTCTTTCACTTAGCACAATACTTTCAAGGCTCATCTTTGCTATAGCATGTATCAGTATTTCATTTCTTTTTATGGCTAAATTATATTCCATGTATATACAGTAATCCCCCCTTATCTGTGGTTTCACTTTCTGCAGAATCAGTTACTTGCAATCAACTGTGGTCTGAAAATATTAAATGGAAAAATCCCAGAAATAACAATTCACAAGTTTTAATTTTCATTCTGTTCTGAGTAGCATGATGAAATATCACACTGTCCTGATGCTTTGTCCTGCCAAGATATGAATTATTCCTTTGTCCAGTGTATTCATGCTCTATACCTACCCTCTCATTAGTCACTTGGCAGTTGTCTGATTGTCTGAGCCATGTACTAGAAGCGTTGTGACATAATTTTAAGTTTAAAGGAAGGAAAAGGCAACACAAACACGACCACACACATATCTTTTCAAAATACATTGAGCCTGCAATGAGCCAATATTGTGCAAGGCAGAGGGAAAAAGCACAGGGAGGATAAAATCAGGTTTCCACATTCAAGGGACTGACAATTTAGTCCAGGAGACATATAAATCACATGCCAAACAGTACAAATGCCATAGAACTTCTTAGTAAATTATACGTAGTTATTGCAAGTGCTGTGGAAGTAGGGAGATTCATGAAGGTTGGCACACTCTGGCGAAGTACATTAGTTAAGACTATTTTCTTCAGTATCTAGTAGAAAACTGACAAACTAAAGAGCTTAACTAATAAAAACACTTATCATAAGGAAAAGTCTATATTAGACAAGCCTGGTTTGTTAAACAGTGTAGCTCTTGAGAAAAACCTTTAAAATTATTTTGTTGTTTCTCTTCAGTGGCTGGAAAATGCACGGATAAAGGCCTGTCCTGTCCTTCCATTAAGAAAGGAAAGGCATGAGCAACAGGTTTCTGAAGTAAGAAACAGAGGGATCCTCTCAGAAGGTTATCAGAGCACTTATTGTGCCCCATTGTTCATGCAGATGACACCCCTAGATGCAAGGGATCCTCTGACAGTGGGTATCTGGCAAAGGTGACACCATGTTTGGCTTCCACAACTCAAAATCCTCCCCTGAGGATTCAGGAGGGCCCTGTTTTGCAGGAGATTAGGAAATATCTGCACAGTTACCTAAACATAAAATAAGGAATCTATTAGCAGGAAAGAAAAGGTAGTCTTGGGAAGATCTGATGTTCTTCCATGTCAGTAGTCATGTTTCTTATATTTTATATAAAAAATAACTATCCTTTCTAATAAAGAGGGAATATGCTAATTGACCCTCACACCATCGCAAAGATGGTGGTGCCCATAGCCAATAAGGAGGGAATATGCTCATTGACTGCCCTGCCCTCAAAGATGGCAGCACCCACAGCCAATAAGGAGGGAATATGCTCATTGACTGCCCTGCCCTCAAAGGTGGCAGTGCCCACAGCCAATAAGGAGGGAATATGCTAATTGACTGCCATGCCCTCAAATATGGTGGCGCCCATAGCCACAAGATGGGGGCGCCCAGTCCCCTCAGCCCCGCTGGGACAGCAGGCATGCGGCAAGGCCGGGATGGCCCCCAGGTGGGCCTGGCCTCGCTGCCTGCCTTCCTCCGGAGTCCCCCAGTCCCTTCAGCCCCCCAGCTGCCCAGGGCCAGCCCGAGGCACAGGCAAGCCTTGGAGGTTGGCTGCCCAGCTGCCCAAGGCTGGCCCGAGGCGCAGGAAAGCCTCAGATGGCAGCTGCCCAGATGCCCAGGACCACCTGATGCTCAGGTAACCAGGGCCAGCTGAGGTATGCACTGCTGGCAGTGGTAGCAGCAGAGGTGTGACAGGGCGTCGCCTTCCCCTGATTGCCAGGTCACCTCCCGTCCCTGAGGGCTCCCAGAATGTGAGAGGGGGAAGGCCTGGCTGAGGGACACCCCCCTCCCCTCTTCCAGTGCATGAATTTTCATGCACCGGGCCTCTAGTATATATATAAAACCCTAAGCGACTGGTCGACTATTCTACCATTTGACCAGTTGCTATGATGCTCACTGACCACTAGGGGGCAGACTCTCAATGCAGGAGCTGTCCCCTGGTGGTCAGTGTGCTGCTACAGTGGGAATGCTGCTCAGCTGACTGACAGGCACCAGATGCACGGCTCAAGGCTGGCGAGCGCAGCTGTGACAGTGTGAGCCTCTCCTGCCTCCATGGCAGCTGCTACAGTGGAGTCAGGTGCAGTGGGGGTTGGGATGAGCAGGAGCAGCACAGCACCTGGCCCAGGCTGGGGCTCCTCCCAGGCTGCCTGCTGCTTCACATACTACTATATCCCTCAGGGGATGTTGGACTGCCAGGATGAAACCAGCAGTCCAACATCCCCTGAGGAGTCCCGGATTGCAAGATGGTGCAGGCCAGGCTGAGAGACCCCATCGGTGCATGAATCCATGCACTGGGCCTCTAGTATTTTAATAAGAATCACTTTATATATTCAATATGAAAGCATGCACAGTTTTTATTCAATATATGTGAAACCCAATTCATGTTACATAGTAATTATAAATTTTATAAAAGGAAAACTGAACTATTTTAAGCAAAGATGAACCAGCTTAGAAATAAAAACCTGAAGGGTTTTAGTCCAGCAAAAGAGAACAATTATTTCAAATTCGATTTTTGTAAATTAAGCAAAGTTGAAAAGTGGACTGTTATTGTAAAAGACTAACAAACCTATGGTATAGTTTTCCCAAAGAAAAACAAAATAAAGCAGATACTGTTTGCTAGTTCAAAATGGCATTATGTGAGATGTATAAAAATGCTGCACACAAAGAAAATCCTCAATAATTCAAAGTAAAGGAGAATTGGTCAATAAGAATAAAATTGTTAGTTTTGTGGCATTTTGAAAAACGTTTAACTCTTGTGACCTTTACAATAGAAGAATAAAACATTTTTCATTTTTACTGTTTTCTGTTGAGTCGTTCTGGTCTTTGCTGGCCCGGCACTGCATTTATTATTAAATTGTCTGCATGGTTCAGGGAGTAAGCCTCAGAGACCGACTAAGCTAAGGCTAGATAGACAGCAATAAATAATAAATAACAACAATAATAATTTAAAAATTTGCATTTCTCCAACATCCTCCGGTTGCGGAAGCTAAAGTGGTTTACAAATCTTAATTAAGCTTCACCAGATTCCAGTGAGGGAAGCAAATGATGTTGTCTAGATGGGAAATAAGGAACTAAAAAGTTAAGTAAGTATGTGAAGGTCACACATAAATTAATAACAGATTCAGGAATACTCCCCATGATTTCTCCAAAATTCTCTTTCTAATCTCCCTAACTTTTGATTGTATCTTTTAATTTTTATATATTTTTTTAACTATTGAGATTCACACTTAAAGGAAAAAAAAATCCTCTAAACTGATTTAACTATTGAAATCTCTGAGCTACAGATTTTGGGACTTATTCTCAAATTTTTATTTGTTTATAATGGTCTATGTACCAGTTTCCATGGCTACTGAAACATATAATACCATTACTCCCTACTCTGTAGGTGGTAGACTCTGAACCTGGAAGGAAAGCAACTCTAGGAAATTATAAATGATGTTTGCTATGTTCCTATTGCCAATGAGCTCAAGCTGTTGTAAAAGTACTGAGACTGACAGGAGTACTACTAAGTTAACCTTCAAAAAACTGAGGAGACATTGAATAATCTGAATTTTCATTTACCAGATAACTCTGCCAATGTATCAACTAACAACATATAGGGTGTCCCAAAAAATGTATGCATACATTTTAAATAATTATAAAGGCAGTGTTTATTAAAATATGTTTCATTTTCAAAATTAAGCTATCAGCTATTAAAGTGTGTATACATTTATTGGGACACACTGTATATTTCATATTTCATGATCAGGTACTAATCTTCTGAACTGGTCAGATCTAAATGAAATACTTTTATAGATTCATTTAGATATTTCAGAATAACACTTATTTGGGGTAGAGGAAGTTCTTTGTTTAGTTGTCAACTTTTTTTTTTTTAAATTCTTGTATCTTGGATATTGGGATTCACCTTTAAATAGGAAATTAGTGTGCTTAACTTTGAACTATGGTTTGGGAAGTAAGAAATGTGGTATCTGTCATTATGCATTTTGTCCTTGTTGATACAGTTCTATATAATAAAAGAGAAAAATGTAAATTGACCGTACCTCCGCTATGCTCACCAGCCAATCAGGAGTGAGTATGCAAATTAACCTGACAAAGATGGAGGGTTAATTTGCATACACAAGCTGCCAGATGGAGAGCAGAGAGGGAGAGCTGGCGGCTTGGAGGACTTGGCAGAGTGGGAGGCCGTGGGAGGAAGACAGAGCAGGAAGGGAAAACCAAGAGTGTGGGGAGCATCAGGAATTCTGGGAATAGTAGTTCTGGTGGCAGCCACAGGACCGGAAGTGGAAGCCCAGAGCACAGGGAGCACCAGGAATGCTAGGAATCATAGTTCTGGTGGCAGATGGATTTCCTACACACTAGAGCAAAGTGAGCTGGAGCAAGTTACTGTTGCGGGGGGAGAGGGAGGGAAAGCAAAGGTGAGAGGCTTAAGTAAAATCAGAGTGTCTATGAAAAATTAAAGGGAAGATATCCTAAAACTTCCAGGAAATCTCCACCAATGAAGCAAAGAAGAAGAAGAAAAAAAAAAAGCCTCTATTATTCTGTGAGCAACAAACCAAACTGGGTTGGGGTCTCAGACAATTGGCCCATTTGGTTTCAAAGACAAACAGAAATTCCCGGATTGGAGAGGGCTCCCCAGAGGGCTCCCAGATTGGAGAGGGTGCAGGTCAGGCTGAGGGACCCACCCCCTGTGCATGAATCTTCGTGCACTGGGCCCCTAGTGTTAAATAATAACACAAATACAACAAGAAACTCCAAAAATTTCAGGTAGATAGATACTAGATAGAATCTTTAATGTTTTAGTGTTTTATGGGTAGTCTAGTGAGTTAACTAAAACATGATTTCTATATAGGCTGAATCTTTTATCAAGAAAAAATTCTATTCTTTAACCAAAGTCACCATAAACCCAGCCACATACATGAGATATTTGGTGCTAAGAGAGGCTGATTAAGTACATGAGGGGCTTTGATCAGGCGTTTCCCAAAATTGTGAAAATATAATCTGAGTCAGCCAGCCAGCCATCTTCCTATATCTGAACTACCTTCTTTTTCTTCAAAGTAGAAAATCATGAACACAGATTTTTTACAGAGAGGAAGAGTGAGGGATAGAGAGTTAGAAACATTGATGAGAGAGAAACACTGATCAGCTGCTTCCTGCACACCCCCTACTGGAAATGTGCCTGCAAACCAAGGTACATGCCCTTGACCTTAATCCAACCTAGGACCTTTCAGTCTGCAGGCTGATGCTCTATCCCCTAAGCCAAACCAGTGAGGGCTTGATCACAGATTTTTTTAAAAGTATATTGTAAAGGTTTATTTCCTAAGGTCAAAGAATGAGGAATTAAATGGGATTGGGGAAAACGGATAATGCTTGTTAGCAAGGGCGGAGGTAAGAAGAGGCAAAATCAAGGGCAGTGAAATGAGTGAGAGAAACATCAGATAGTTTAAAGAAGCAAAAGTAAAGGAATTCAGCAAAAGTTAAAAGTTAAAAAGAGTTCAAAGGAGCTTCCATATGCCCATTCCTATTTAGTTTTCAACTCTTGCTAATGATGAATGCAAAGTATACAGTAATTCAGGGGGAAAACAGCTTCTGAGACTTAAATCACTTTTTTCTTCTTCTAATATATGCTAATAAATATACATCAATTTAAAATGTAAAAAGAAAATATATGAATAAGTTATAAATATCGTTACTTGTTCAAAATCTTTAGATTTTGATTGGAAACAGCACACCTGAATTTTGATGTTCTACTCATTTTTGTCATTGGTGACAAATGTATGACAGGAATCTCCAGATACATCCCTGATACTAAACAATAAAACAGAACCATCTAATCTAATAATAGACAAATATGCAAATTGACCTCACCTTCTCTACACCTAAGCCACGCCCACCAGCCAAGCCACGCCCACCAACCAATCAGGACGAGTATGCAAATTACCCCAACAAAGATGGCGGCTAATTTGCATATCAAGACAGTGTCGAAAGAAGCCAAGAGCTGCAAAAGGGAGTAAAGCTTCGAAGAAGCAAGCAAGCCGGGGGGGGGGGGCGGGGGGGGGAGGAGAAGGGAGGAGCGAAGTCAGGGCCTTGGGCGAAGGGAAACGAAGGCGGGCTGGAGGAGAAGGCGAGGCGGGCGGCAAGGGAGGAACGGAAGCGGGGTAGAGTGCAGCAGGAAATCCTATTGCAGGATTTTTCCTGCAACGGGAAAGCTAGTATTCTCATAATGCCTACATATATACACAAATATCCTCACAGCTTTAGCAATTAGCACATACCTAATTAAGAAAAATGGAGATAAAATAAACACCTGTGAGGCAAAATTGTGCAATATTTATAATTATATTTCACATTATTCTAAAAGATGTCATAATATTTTCTAAATGGGTTTTAGCACAAGCATGTCTAATATTTTATAGAAAATAAATCTCCAATTTTTTTGAACATCATTGCACATAGGTTTTATAGGTTATCAAGGAATGCCCAATTTTAGCAGATTATTTTCCTCTAAGTGACAGCATGTAATGTCATTGATCTAACAGGCTGAAATTGGAAAGTTACACCATTTTCACTCAGTGTGAACCTTTGCATACCTGTTCAGCAATGAAAATCTTTGACTTAGAATGTATTTGGTCATCTATTGTGTTGTCTGACATGTAACTTAAATGGTTAACTAATCAGATATTGTTGAAATTCAGGAAATACTGCATGATAAAGCATAGTATTATTGTTGTATTTGCAACATTTGAAGATAGATAACCTATAGGTAGATATACAGATAAATGTAAATATACTAGAGGCCCAATGCATGAAATTCCTGAAAGAGTAGGTCTTCCTTCCCCTGGCTGCTGGCACCGTTTTCCTTCTGGCACCCGGGACTGGGCTTCCCTCTCAGCCCTGGCTTTATCCGGAAGGTCATCTGGAAGGATGTCTGGTTTAATTAGCATATTATGTTTTTATTAGTATAGGTATATATATAAGCTATAAAGAAAATAAATTTGTAATAATAAATTTACGTAATAAATGTGCACATTCCTGGAAAGTTAAAGGGAGATGTAGCTCTAGAATTAATGTTTTGAAAGCTTTTATCTACTTTTCAGTGCTGAGAAAAGGTTCAGTGCAATACCATATTTTATCTAAAATTTTCATGGTGCTCATCAGAAATCTTTGATTACACATCTGTTACTTGACCTCATTCAATAGATTTTACTTCTTTTTCTGTGTTTATGCCTCAAAATCTAAACATTAAAACCATATTCCTGGCCTCTGAAAGCATATCTTCACCCCTGGACACAGTGGTCTCACTTTGATGACCACAGGAGCTGCCCACTTATTTGATCACCACTGAGCTATTTTTTCTAGTTCCCTTTATCCAATGAACAGCACAGCAAGCATATCAATTTTCATACTGAGGTAGCCACTTCAAACACATTCTTTTTTTATTTTATTATTATTATATGAAATTTGGAGTCATACAACATTTCCGTGTGCTGGATGACCCTCCAACCAACTGAGCCACACCTGCCAGGGCCTTAAGAGGTTTTTAATAAAAAATTGGGGATAGCCAAGCTACCATAATAAATGTTGACTGTTAAAATCATAAAATGTAGTAATGATTTTCAATAAAGTATCCCAATGGCAAAAAAAAAAAAAAAAAAAAAAGAATCCAGTTGAGTTAAATATTTTGCATTATCTTTGACAAAATCACTGAGTGCTTTTTTGGGTGTATATAAATCCATATGTCATCATGTTTATTAAAAAAAATAGAAGAATCCATACTTATTTTTTTGTACTTATATTGTTAATTTGTTATACAGTTGCTTTTTTTGTTGCAAGATACTGTATAGATAAGTTAAGAAACAATTTTTACTGTTTGCAATGGCATTTTATTGTCATTCAACAATATGTATTTATTTATATGTGTTCCCATTTAAAGACTGCTTTAGTTTCTGTGACAAGCCTTAATCTGCTTATCACCAAAATGATGGATCTGCTTAAGGAAGAGCCATGCTCATTTGCCAGTCTACATCCTGACCTCAAAGAGATAATGGTTGAGCTTACATGAAATATATGAATCTTCATATTCAGGAAAATAAATCCTTCCTGCTTTGGTTCAATCACTAGAGTCCTATTGTGATTGTTTGTTTTGAATTTTTATCCAGAGTTTATAGTTATTTAGAGGATAATATTCCCACTCATCGGTTAGAGCCAATGCGTAGCTATATCCTCCACCCCTTTCCAGAGGACCAATCAATTTGGCATTTGTTGAGTGTTTAGGAAATTTTCTTCTATTTCAGTGTTGCCACAGGGAAGGAATTACATCATTTCCACTTGGCTTTCCACTATCTTGCCAGTAGTTCTACTGCCCTCCAAGTCACTTCATCCTGTTTTGTCACATCCTCACCCACACACATCATGAAAGTACTCTAGAGCCTCAGGATCATGGCTCCTTTCAAGTAGAGAAGCACCTAAGGCCAATTTTTTCTTAAAGTTTTAGTTCTCACAGGCCATTGTATTATCCTAACCCCCTTGGAAATAAGAAAATAAAGTATTTCCCATCTGACACAGATAATTCTCTAGGAATTAAAGAGGCATAACTAAGCAGTCTCTTTTCCTGGATTACATTTGGAAAACCTATTACTCTCCTGTAGGTGTAACAAATCCTGCCCCTCTGCCTTACTTAGTGTCTCTAATTTTTCAGTAGACATGCCTTGGACATAATGATCCTATTTTCCTCCCTTCACATTATACTCCTATGCAGAGAAGCGTAGTTTGCTTCTGCAGCATAATCTCATTTCTTAGTTGAATCAATCCAGTGGTATCCATAGTTGACTTAACTATCCCATTCATCTCAAGGAAAACAATACTACATTAAACACTTCTCCCCCTTTAAAATGTAAGATACACCCAATCCTATTTCCCTGACAATGATTAAAACAGCTTTGTAGCATTTAGTTTGAAGTATCCAGCCCAGGGAAAGTTATTTGAAAGATTTAACTATTCAGTGCATAATTTTCTTTTCTAGCCCTGTTTATGAGGTCTCGGTTTCAATTTTTTTCCCCTTAGTCACAACTCACAACTCCTTTCCAGCTTGTTAATCTGCTTTCTCATTCTTCTCCTGTATACCTTCTGCTTTTACTATAAATCAGCTCAACCTTGTTTCTCCTCACTTTAGCCAATCAAAATCTGTTTTTTGTGTTTTTTTTTGGTGGTGATGGTGCAGGGTTAGCTTCATTAGTAATTAATGTGCATAAAATCAGTCCTATCTAGAGACATGAGAATGTATAACAATTGAGAAATTTTTCTTTTCAAAGATAAAACAACTAAAGAGCACTGTAACCACTTATTATGAGATTTTTTGAGTTAGGAGCCATTCAGGACATTTTAACATTCTATGCTCATGTCTTCAATTCTGATGTCAAAATAAATGCTAGATCAGTAATAGAACCCTTTGTATCAGTATGCTGAAGTTTGCTTTCACTGATATTTGGAATTTTCCAGTCTAGGCTTTTGTAAAATCATATTTAGAGACATTGAAATCACATTATGATAATCACATCAGCACTGAACTTTTCAATTGAATATGGAATGCCCACTTATACTCCCATAATAGTTGCTTTTTACAGAAAAAAAATAGAGTTTAATGAATTTTAGTCACTGAAACACCAAATTATAATAAACTAAAATAATATAAAATATACCATGTTGAAAATAAAAATAGTTTTTAAACAACTGAGAAAATGTTGACGCAATTATTGAATGAATGAAAGTTGGCATTTACCTCAGGCTACAGATCTCCCAAATTTTAATGATGTGGTTGCCTTCTCTGGATTAGTATCAAACAGCATGTTCAAGCATAATGAGAACACAATAAAACAGCCTTAAATGTTATCTAACTGAATAAAGGTTAAAAATGAGCAGATGATATCAATGGCACCTCCCAGGCAAACTTTCCATCAACAACATCACTTATCTGAGTTGTCTGAGCATTACCTACTAAATAATATTAAGTTGACTGTTCAATAAGAAAATGAGAAATATGATCTCATAAAGTTTAAATTACATAAGCCAAATAGAACTTTGTATTCTGAGTTATGAGTCTTACTATCATTGATCATTTCTATACACCATTACAAGCTCTTAAGATTTGTACCATTAGGTGATTTAAGTTAGGGAGTTCTTCAGTGATCTATAACAAACTATGCTTTGCACTGTTTTTATAGAAATACATACAAAAAAGTAAATTCTAAAGTGATACTAGACTACCATGATTCTCTTAACGCCCTGTGAAGTCATGAGATTTTTTCAAGGGATCCTCTATGTCTGGAGCATATTATATCCCTCTTTCCCCTCATTTGTAATAATCTCTCTACCAGATCTCATTTTTTTTAAAAAAAGGCTTCTATGACAGCCAATGTATCTATTTTGTCTGAACTCTCTTCGGAGTTCCTTTCTGATCACCTCTAGGATTTTTTTCACCTTCAGGGCTTGTAGACATCTCAAAATTACAGAGTTCACTTGACCTCATTTTCTCTCCCTACACAACCAGCTCTCATTCCTCCTGGTCATCCCATTTTAGTGAATGTTTCCAACATTCACTCAGCCATTCAATTGTCAACCTGGAAATTATCCTGGCTTCTTCTTCTTTCTCATATCCAATTAGTAATGAATTCTGTCAGTTTTATTTATTAAATATCTAAATCACTTATCCTGTTTCCTATACCCGCTGCCCTTGTCTTGGTCCAGTTATTTGTCCTCTATCACCTGCATTACTGCAATTAAATGAAACTGTAACTGTGCAGGTTTATTCATTTATACACCAAATATTCATTGAGCACCCATGCTGTTTCAGATTCTGAACAAAGTCTGAGAATAAGATAAGGAAATTAACGCTGTACCTATTGTCAACACTATAATTTTCTATGTGAGACAATAACTAGGATTTACCGTTCATACAACGTAAGCCAGAAGCATGCATTACACTTAGTCTCACTAATCATCACAATGGTTTTACAAGATAGGCATGATGATTAACCCCTTTCTAAGGAGAGATTAAGTAATGTTCTCTGTTTCAGAGATAACATTCAAACACTAGTCTGTCTTCAATGATTTTTGCTTTTCTACTACACTACTCAAGCTCAAATTGCAATGCTTCCCCATGCCTTTGGACATTTGAATAAACCATTCAGACAGTCTGGAAAACTTTCATGACATTGGTCACCCAGTGAACTCCGATTTGTCTGTCAAAGCTCAGGCAGTATGTTATATGCTCTAATTAGCCTTTCATGATTGCACCAGGAAAATTTACACGCATTCTTCTAAGTGTTCCCTAGCAACTTGAGATTATACATAGAAAACCCCCTACATAAACATAGTATAATACATTACAATTATGTTCTTGTTTGTCTCATTCTCAATACTGTGAACTCTGGGAGGGCAGAGGCATTTTCTCACTTTACTATCTGCTAGGATGGAGCAGAAAGTAATAAATTATTTTAGCAGAGAATGATCCAAGGAAGCTGTTCTAAAATGTACATGAACTGCTTTTTGCCACTCCAGTGTATCTTTCTGACCTCATTTGCTGCCTCTCTTTCCTCAGCTCATTCAACCCAGCCACACTGATGTTCTTGCTTTTTTTTTTTTTTTCAAACGTGCCAAATTCACTCCCACCTCATTCATGATCACCATACTGGCTGCTCACATTGCCTGGAATATCCTTTCCTCTTTTGTTTGCATGTCTTCTTTCATCACTCATTCAGATGTGTTCACATGTCACCTTCTGAGAAAACCTTCTCTGAAGACCCTTCATAGTAATCACACTTGCTTTTCCCCTTTCACCCTTATCCTTGCTGTACATATATTCTTACAGCTTATTAGCATTTGATATGGGCATATTTATTTTTTTGACTTTTTGTCTGCCTTTCCAAATAGAATGTATACCTCATGAGGCAGAGTTTTGAATCTGTGGTGTATTGCTTATTGCCAAAGTCTAGAGTAGAGCCTAGCATGTAGTAGGTGCTCAGTAATATTTGTTCCATGAATGTTGAATAAGCATGCATGATACTCAGACAGTGAACATACATTATATCCCACAAGGTTTATGTGGTGGACTCCACTGCCCTCATCTGCTGACACTATGGTGCACCCTTATTTTAACTAGTTTTTACAGATATTCCAGTATTTGCTATCTCTGCTTCATCCACCCATAGGTGACAAGATCCAAGAGACACAGTTCCTGAGTGTCCTCAGTTTCCTACAAGACCTAACGTGTGCATTTTATTATGGGCTAGGAAAGCCAAGTTTTACTTGAAAGGCTAATTCAGTGGGAATTTCAGAGGAGGTGAAACATTGATAAAGGCCACTGAGGAAACAGCTGAAGAAGAATAAGTCACATCTCCCTCGTATTAACCAGATATCACACCAGAAGTAGCACTAACTTTAGAGAAAGGAGAAGAGGGGGAAGACTTTGGGCCTCTGCTCTTTGCTGATCTTCCTATAACATATTGGCCTCAGGTTATGATTCCAAAGCCCTTTGAAGTACAAACATTCTGGGATTCAAAGTAGTGATTTTTAAAAATCTATGTGTATGACTGCAGTTTTGATAATCTTTAATAAAAAAAAATCTTTGTAACTCTAAATTCTATCTATCTATCTATCTATCTATCTATCTATCTAGCTATCTATCTATCTATCTATCTATATAAAAGCCTAAGCAACCAAATGACCGAACAACTGAACAACCAAACGACCGGTCAACCAGTCGCTATGACAAGCACTGACCATCAGGGAGCAGATGGTCCACACAGGAACTGGCTCCTGGTAGTCAGTGCACTCCCACAGCCAACCTTCTGTGGCTGGCCAACCTCCTGTGGCTGGCCAACCTCCTGTGGTCCCTCCCCCCAGTTGGCTGCCCCAATCAGCCCTGATAGGGCCAGCTGGCCAACCACTCATGGTCCCTTTCCCTGGCTGGCTAACTGCCCATGGCCCCTCCCCCTGGCCAGCTGGTCCTGATGGCCCTGGAACCTCCTGCAGCTCCTCCCCCTGGCTGGCCAACCTCTTGCGGCCTCTTTCCCCGGCCAGGCGGCTAACCTCCCATAGCCCCTCCCTTTGGCCAGCCAACCTCCCATGGCCCCTCCCCCTGGCCAACCTCCCATGTCCCTGATCAGCCTCTATTGCCAGCCAGGCCGAGGGACCCCACCTGTGCACGAATTCATGCACTGGGCCTCTAGCAGCATTTATAATTTGCAATCAACTGGTATAGTCAGGTATAGCCATTGTGTTTTTTGTTAAATTTTAGCATGTTTTACTTTCTTCACTAGATTATAAACTCCAGATGAGAAAAAATATGCAGCTTAGACCTCCTTGTTAGGAGCCCTACATGCCAACAAATGCAGTGGCACTCTCTCATGTACCTGCTCCCAGTTGGTTCCTAATTCTGCTCCTGGCATAAAGGAGCGGGCAAGAGTTTATGAACACAACCTCAGGAAAAGCCCTGTTTTTCAAGGAAATATTTATAGCAAAATATTCATTAGTTAATTCAGTGACCATACTTAACAATTCTCACATAACTTTAAATCATTTCATCTTTTCTCAGTTGATTGTAAACAAATTTGCTGACCCATTATTTGTTTAAAATTATTTTTCGAATTGTATGATTATTCAGAGTGGACATAACTAGAAGTCACTTGGTCAGTTTCAGAGAATAGTTAATATCTTCATAAAACTCTCCAGGAAAACAAATCCTGTTCTGGCCCCAAACAAACATACTGTAGCACAAAATTGCTCCCCTTTTTAAAATACATTTTATTGATTTTTTACAGAGAGGAAGGGAGAGGGATAGAGAGTCAGAAACATCGATGAGAGAGAAACATTGATCAGCTGTCTCCTGCACACCTCCTATTGGGGCTGTGCCCGCAACCAAGGTACATGCCCTTGACCGGAATTGAACATGGGACCTTTCAGTCCGCAGGCTGACACTCTATCCAATGAACCAAACCGGTTAGGGCAAATTGCCCCTTTTTTGAACAGTGTCCCAGCTCCATTCCTTCTTCAGGTGCGACCTATGATAATACTAAGGAATGATCATCAACACATTCCTTCACCTCACAAAGTATTCTTCACTGATTACTACAACACAAATTGGTCACTAAAAATAGGCTCTCATAGTAGCTTTGCTGGAACAACTACAGGGATGGACCATCAGCTGGCAAGACCATTTTATTCATTCTCCCATTGTAAGCACTGTGTAGATGAGATCCTTTCTTTAGTTCTACAAAGCTGGGTAAAAAGGGGAGGATCGCAGAGCTTCCTTGTAATAAAACCAAGGCAACATAGTGCTGAAAGCAAAGATGAATAGCCCGTATCTGTAACTATCCCAAATATACCTCATGGTACAATGCAGTACCATGATGGAGAGACTTCACATCAGGAGGGAGAAATAGCAGAGAAGTCAGGGAAAGTACTGGCTTATTGTCTGTGATAACTTCCCTGGAGAGGAGTAGTACTCATGTGAGGTGTCTTTCCTCTACAACACAGCACCTTCTCTCAGCTGCCAGAGCTGGAGAGCACTAATCATGCTGGGATGAAAAGCATTCACACTGGCTGCTTTCTTCATGTTCTTGAAAGTGCTATTCATTTTACTCCACAAGCTATGAATTCCCTCAACCTGATTTATACAGAAAATGTGAGAAGCTAAAAATGCATAAGGACTAAAAAAAATTGCATAAAACTAACTTGTCCTTTCTGATTTTAGAAGATTTTTTTTACGTGGTATAAAAAAATGCTTTTGAAATCTCTTTTGTTTGCTTGTCAAGGGTAGATGCAATTTTTAAACATTTCCAACAGCTGTTTTCATCTTCTTTGTTTAAAAAAAGAAAAACAGATTAATCATGAGACCTGACGCAACAGAAGCAAACCAGATGGGAGTTACCGTCACTCCGTGCCTCCTCCCTGTTGCACACCCACACCTGGTACACTGGGGGAACTGTTAGGGACTGGAAATACAGGTCTCAGTTGCAAATAACATATGTACATGGTCCTCACTAACTTCATTTTGCCACTACTCAGTCCCCTAAGGTGGATGGAAATTGACATTTTATGGAATTGGCTTTATGGACATTTAGACAAAAGTCAGGAGATAGAAATATGCTCGGCATTTTGCAGGCTTGCTGACCATTTATTTTTTGCCAAAGATATTCTGTTCCATGACCATTTTCTAGCCACAGTGAATATAATATTTTAAATATATGGAAAATAGCATATCAAAAGATAATAGCTTACAATAACAACAAGAAGATGTTCTGTAAACATCAGGGACATACCATTGATCGGCCAGTGTGGCTCAATGGTTGAGCATTGACCTGTAAACCAGGAGGTCACTGTTTGATTTCTGGTCGGGCAAATGCCCAGGTTGTGGGCTCGAACCCCAGTAGGAGGCAGCTGATCAATGATTCTCTATCATCATTGATGTTTCTATCTCTCTCCCTCTCCTTTCCTCTCTGAAATCAATAAAAATATGTATTTTTTTAAAAAAAGGCCATGATGCTACTTCACCACAACACAAGCAACAAGGAATGGATTTCATGTAGAGCATTTTAAAACAGTAATAAAACTGACTAAAATAAGTATTTTTTTTATTATTAGCATTTACCAACAATTCAAAACAATATCAATGATAATTCTCATCCTTCCAAATTTTCTGGTTGATGGTGGTTTAAATTCCAAATAATAGCCCACATCCAGAATTGACTACTCCCACTGTCCCGTCCTACTTATGAGAGAACCCTGGTAACCACCAAATAAAGGGATACATTATTAAGATTTCTTATACTTTTTAACTTTCAGACTTTCAATTATCAAAGTCAGTGTTTTTCAAATTTTAATGAGTATACAAATCATCTATTGTTAATGTGCAATTTCTCATTTAGTTGGACTTAAATGGGAACAAGATTCTGCATTCTAATAAGGTTCCAGATGATGTTACTGGCCCATGGGCCACAATTTGATTAGCCAGGGTCCCACTTCCTTGGTTAAATTTATTCCTAGGCATTTTATTAGTTTTGATATTATTATGAACTAGAGACCCGTTGCACGAAATTCGTGCATGGAGGGGGGTTGTCCCTCAGCCCAGCCTGTACCGTCTCCAATCTGGGACCCCTCGAGGGATGTCCGGCTGCCCATTTAGGCCCGATCCCAATCGGGCCTAAACGGGCAGCCAGATATCTCTCTCACAATCTAGGACTGCTGGATCCCAACTGCTTGCCTGCCTGCCTTCCTGATTGCCTCTAACCACTTCTGCCTGCCAGTCTGATCACCCCCTAACCACTCTGCTGCCAGCCTGTTTGCCCCCAACTTCCCTCCTCTGCCAGCCTGGTCACCCCTAACTGCCCTCTCCTGCAGGGTTGATCACCTCCAACTGTCCTCCCTTGAAGGCCTGGTCCTTCTCAACTGCCCTCCCTTGCAGGCCAGGTGCCTCCCAACTGCCCTCTCCTGCTGGCCATCTTGTGGTGGCCATCTTGTGTCCACATGGGGCAGGATCTTTACCACATGGGGGCAGCTATATTGTGTGTTGCAGTGATGATCAATCTGCATATTATTCTTTTATTAGATAGGATAGAGGCCTGGTACAGGGGTGGGGGCCAGCTGGTTTGCCCTGAAGGGTGTCCCTGATCAGGTGGGGGTTCCCTTGGGGTGTGGGGCGGCCTGAGCGAGGGGCCTGTGGTGGTTTGCAGGCCCAGCCACGCCCGCTGACAACCCAAGTGCAGGCCCTGGTATCTGGAATTTATTTTCCTTCTACAATTGAAACTTTGTAGCCTGGAGCGGAGCCAAGCCTGGGGCTCCCTCCGAGGCCAGCAGCCATTTGTGTTGGGGTTATAATTGAAACTTTGTTGCCTTAAGCGGGTGGGCCCGGCCAGGGTGTGTGGAAAGCTTTGCTTCCCCTGTTGCTGGTGGCAACCCTGGCCTGCTCTCTCAAGCTCCATCCTGCCGCCATTTGTTTGAATTTGTTTACCTTCTATAATTGAAACTTTGTAGCTTGAGTGGAGGCTTAGGCCTGGCAAGGGCAGGCGGAAAGCTTGGTTTCCTCTGTTACGTAGGAAACCTTGCTCTCTGTGGCTATAGCCATCTTGGTTTGGGTTAATTTGCATGCTCGCTCTGATTGGATGGTGGGCGTGGCTTGTGGGTGTGTCAGAGGTATGGTCAATTTGCATATTTGTCTATTATTAGGTAGGATGGGATAGTTTTCTATATTTCATTTTCCGATATTCATTGTTAGTGTATAGAAGCACAACTGGTTTTTCTATGTTGTTTTTGTATCCTTCTGGCTCACCTCTGCAGATGAGCAGAGTCCTTGGATCAGATATCGGCTAGGCACCTCCAGCAGCAGGAATATAATCTGCCAAGACCCACAGGCTAGTTGCTGTGTGCTCCACTCCACTTCTCCATCTCTAGCTAATCTCTGGTGGTCTAGCCTGCTATTCCTCTTGTGATCCCCCATGAAGTGAGACTTAAATGTCATGGAACATTGGGGAGTTATATGCCCACCTTGGATGTTCTTCCTCCCATTGGAAAAACTATAGAACCAAGAGGTTTCACTAGGCAGGGCATTATACCTGCTAAGAGGAAAAGCAATACAGACAAAGTGAAATTGCTCCTATTACCATTCTTGTGCTGTATTACATGAGCAATCAATATTAAAAGAGAGGCTAGGGAATCAAGAATTTTTAAAAATTGATTAGCCTTTACAGGAGAGGCAAGCAAGAGACAAGAAAATTGGATAGGTGATAGGATTTCTCAACCTATGCCATTGGCTGCAGAGAACTACAGGAAAGTGGGTAATCACTGATATGGAAGCCTTGAACAGATGGGAAGGGATATGTGATGTATAGGCAGAATGATTAGCCTTAACATAATGTGGGACATGTCTTCCATTGATGTAGAAGATCGTAGATATGGGTGCAGATACAGTCTAAAACAATTAAAGAAACCCAACACATTATATTCTCTAAGTACATTGAGTATCTACTATTCTATCAATGGCTAGAAAAAAAGGTGAAAGGATTTGTGATAAGACAGTGTGATGATAGCTAGAGGGAAAGGAGATTTGGAGTGAGGTGGAGGTGTTCAAAGGAGGGGGGGTTGAGATGAAAGAGACTTTGCTTGGGGCAATGACACACACGATGCTGTGGACAGATGATCTTTTATTGAGTTGTACACTAGAGAGCTGTATGGGTTTGTAACCAATGTCACCCCAATAAACTTAATTTAAAAACAAACTAAAATGTTAAGGGAAGAGAAAAATAAATAAATTCACTGCAATGATCATCCTTAGTTTCCTCCTTGGCTTTATCACTTTTCTATGCTTATGTAAAGGCATGCTACTATTAGCATGGTACACTAAGATAATACAATTTTTCTTTACTTCATTACACATGTATAGATAATTCTAATATATAGCATTTTGCTTACATAAAATCAACTGTATGCAAAGTTTTGCATAAAGCACATAAAATGGATTTAGAGATGTGGGAACTTTTTGCATTATATAAGGAAAGCAAAGTCACAGAATAGCACAAGCTAAATGCAATGTGAATCATATCCCCTGGTGATGTGTAACCTGGTGGCGCTGAACACAACACACACAGTGGTTGGTTCTCTAGAGGGAAAAGACCCTTGCTTTTAATATCAAGAATTTCTGTGTTTTCTGTTGGTTAGTTCATGTCATTTTTGTATTATTTGTTTCATTTATTCTTTTATTACATGATAATTAGAACTGGAAAGGAAAGGTTTGAAATATGTTCAAAAACATAAAAGAAAGCATTCTAATGCTAACACAGTGTTTGTAGGTAGCCATGGGTTATTCTAAAGATTTAAGCTCGTGCCAGTTTTTGTGATATAAAAGTGTTTAGTGCTGTTGCTAGTGCTATTAATATGTGTAAGAGAGACATTTTTCTGAGTGCACATCACTGAAAATCTCTTTTCATCAATTTCACATGTAACAAATGTTGCTTCTTTTCCGGCATAAAGAAATATTTAGGATAGGATTCTATATTGGGCAACAAAGACTTTAAAATTTTCAAAAATCTACAAATGAACAAGACAATAGTCTCCCTACAATGAATTTTTTTAAAAATGTAAACAAAAATAAAATAAAAACCTGAGAGCACTATTTTTTTCTCTAGCAGTTTTTCAAGTATCTATCTTATTATAGACCTTTGAATTATGAGAAATGATTTAAGATCTTAATATTCCAAGAAGTATACAACTAAATGGGGAAGGGTCAATGGGGGGAAAAAGGGAGATATCTGTAATACTTTCAATAATAAAGATAAATCTAAAAAATAAAAGTATCTTTAAACTGTTTCACAAATACAAAATTGAATGGAGCAGTTCTGTGAACTTTGCTCAAATAAATTTATTTTCAAGTTTATTTTTTATTAAAGGGTATAAAAATGCATAAATTCATGGTTTAACCCAGCCCTCTGAGAATCACGTGCTCTGTAAGCAGCCAATTCCTTTCTATACTCAGTGGGGTCTCATTCCTCAGCCCCTCAGGAAATTACTTTGTTTTTGCGCCCTGGCTTCCCAAGCTCTGCTAAACATAACATAGTACATGGGTTCTTTAGAAAAGGAAGTTAAAAGTACAAATGGAACTAACACCAAAGACATACTTAATTTGCTTTCGTAAAGGTGATTTGATATAGCTAACAAAAAAGTGAGATAAATTTGATTTTTTTAGGCTTGTGACTAATCAAAGCTCACAAAGTCCATGGCCTCATTCTTCAACAAAAAGAAACCTGCTTTTTGATATGCAACATAATTAGAGATGACTGATGACCTATAAAGTCTTGGTATTCACCCATAACAACAATTGTGTGTACCTTATTTTAATCTTCCAAATAACTGAGATACTCAAATCTTAGGTTGATGATTTCTGTGAAGATATCTAAATGAAATTGAAGAGAATTAGGTGAGGCAGATTTGACTGAAGTTTGTCTATAGTAAAAGAAAATGAATAGTATTTAAGATCTTTGAGATGCGGCTATATACTTTGTATAAAGTTAACCCATAACATGCTGAAAATTCTAATAGCTAGAATTATTATTGAGTTCAAGGCTAAATAAAGCAATTTTCCTTCTTTTATTTCACACCTCTACATACAAAAACAACATCCAATTACATTCATAACACCATAGGGTAAGACACTTGTTTAAATCCCGGATTTATAAATTACAAATTGTGTGTCTTTAGGCAATTTACCTAAGATTTCTGTGCCTAATTTGGAAAATAGGAATAACATTTCTATTACATCATAGGTTTACTCTGCTAGTGAAATCTATTCAAATGCATATAGTGTTTAGACCTGTTTCATAATATGTATAGTATTAATGTTAACTGACACTGGTTCTATGGTAAATTTTCCATAATTTAGAACATACTTTAAAAAAATTTCCTGAACAGTCTTTCTTTTTTGGCTGATTTGTATGTCCCCTTCTTTTTAATTTACAGGTGTTGATCCCTAACAGTGATGAAATAATTTGACATACACTACATTCCATCACTGCCTCTATCACTACTTCCAAATCCCTTTTCTTTAAAGATATCCTATATAATAAAGAGGTAATATGCAAATTGACCATCACCCCAACACACAAGATGGCCACCCCCATGTGGTCAAAGATGGCTACCCCCATGTGGACACAAGATGGCCACCACAAGATGGCCAGCAGGGGAGGGAAGTTGTGGGCTATCAGGCCAGTAGGGGAGGGCAGTTAGGGGTAACAAGGCCTGTAGGGGAGGGCAGTTAGGGACAACCAGGCTGGCAAGGGAGGGCAGTTAGGGGTGACCAGGCTGGCAGGGGAGGGCAGTTAGGGGCAATCAGGCTGGCAGGGGAGAAGTTGGGCGTAGATCAGGCTGGCAGGGGAGTGGTTAGGGGGTGATCAGGCTGGCAGGCAGAAGCAGTTAGGGGCAATCAGGTAGGCAGGCAGGAGAGTGGTTGGGAGCCAGCAGTCCTCGATTGTGAGAGGGATGTCCAATTGCCCGTTTAGGCCCACCGGGCCTAACGGGCAGTTGGACATTCCTCAAGGGGTCCCAGATTGGAGAGGGTGCAGACTGGGCTGAAGGACACTCCCCTCCATGCATGAATTTCATGTATTGGGCCTCTAGTAATAAAAATAAAACATTCTAGTTTAAGTCTAAAATGATATTTTTGAAAGGAAAATTTAAAAAGAATAGGTAAGCCTGGCCAGCATAGCTCATTGCCTGAGTGTCTACCTATGAACCAGGAGGTCACAGGTCAATTTCCGGTCAGGGCACATGCCTGGGTTGCAGGCTCAATCCCTTGTATGGGGCATGCAGGAGGCAGCTAATCAATGATTCTTTGTCATCATTGATGTTCCTATCTCTCTCTTCTCTCACTTACTCTCTGAAATCAATAAAAATATATTAAAAAATAAGAAGAATAGTTAATGGAGCAATGTTTTACTATGCATTTGGATTGAGTACAGAGTTAGTCTTGTAAGAGAAGACTGAGGTAGTTTTTCAGGGAGAGTAGACAGGGAGAGCAAGATAAGAAATTTAAGAGCTTTATTGTACTGGTTCCTAGTTTATATAGAAAGTTGGGTTGTATCCCCCCACCCCCCTCCACTTGTTTTCCTACATAATATGACTTGAAGAATTGGTTCCTGTAATTTGCAAAATAAGGCCTCTTACTATTTACATCATCCAATGAGCATGGGAAATGGGTTAAATAAAGGTGTAAATGTTCTTCTCTGAGCATTTAATAATCTAATGTATTTTGTAAATCTAAAAAAAGCATTAGCCCTGCTGTTCATCGCAAACATAATTGCCCATGGAATTTTATTTTCCCCTTCAAAGAGTATGTCCAGAGGAATAATGGACCTTGGCATGACTGCAGTTAATATCACCATGTGAAGAATATATGTGTGACATTTCTCTTTGACATAGCAGAGAGCTATGTTACGGTACTGGACAGGCCAAATCCTAGAATGTCTGCCATGCCTTCTGGGAAAATCTAACTCTAATCCATCCTCTGATGCTCAAGTAAGAATGTGTTGTGCCTCAAGACTCCAACACAGGAGCTGTTGAGTCACAGACAGGCTAGTGATGCACTGCCTAGCAGGCTATAAGAAATAAATGTTTTGACATGGCATCCACTCTTTCTGAAGTTTAAATTAGAAAATACACACTTAATTGTTGTAAGCTAAGAGATTCAAAGAGGAGGCAGCCTTGGGAAAGAGTTGCAGCCACTGGAGTTACTACATGCTGACATCTGCAACGACTTGCTTTGCTGCTTAGTCTCCCCTGGAATTTCCTTCCCTTCCTCAGGGGTGAGGTCAGCAGCCATGTTTCACTGGGAAGCGCTGCTCTGTGCTCATATTTGCAATTGGACACTTGCTCCCAAGATGGAATTAGAACTAAGAGAAGGGAGAGTTCTTCATAATATTGGACTTTGAGTGTGGGCTTAGGAACTGTGTGTGAACATATTTCATCATGCTGAGAAGGGACCAGAGAGAACTGGTCTATAGAGAGGGGAAAAAGTAAAAGAAACACGCATGAGAAGTAGAAATGAATGTTTGAGGCAAAATACTGTTGGTTCCCTTCTTAAGAACCACCTGCATATCTGTCCTTGAAGTCTTAGCTGTGCATACCTTTTAAAAAAAATTAAACTTATTGGGGTGATGTTAGCTAAACATTTTGGATTTTGATGGGGGTTGCATTAAATGTATATATCACTTTGGGTAATATGGCCATTTTAACTATGTTGATTCTCCCATTCCAAAACACAGATCTTTCCATTTCATTGTCATTTTCAAACTCTTTTAATAACGCTTTGTAGTTTTCAGTATATAAGTCCTTCACATCCTTTGTTAAGTTTATATCTAGGTGTTTTATTCTTTTTTTTTTCAATTGCAAAAGAAATTGTTTTACCTTTAATATTCCTCACGCCCTAAAATTAAGTTGTCTTTAGCTGGTTTGTTATATGCAATCAGGAATCTTAAAATAAAAATCACTGTTTGTTGGGAACATAGACTCTATATAAGAAAAAAACACACCTAGGAGATAAAGACCAGAAAGAGGGGATTATCAGCATCTAGAAGAGAATGGAGAGTTTGTGCCCACAAGCAGGAATATTATGGTAAAGCTCATAAAGCCAAAGAGAAAGAGAGAATAACTGGTCCTCAGAGCTGTGTCCTTCCATTTCATTTTTCTTTCCTAATTCTAGTCCACAGATTTTCTTAAAATGCTTGCCACCTTTTCTTGAGGTAACTTTAGAAAGGAATTGTTTACCTTAATGTGAAGCAATTAATTAAAAAAAAGTTAGCAACCAGAGGGCATTTAAAGAGGAGAGCTTGCTCAAGTGCATTGATGCCCTTACATTTGCCTGAGTGGGTCAATCAAATTGGATGTATAAGCCACAATCGCATGCATGCCTGATTAGCAATCTTGAAGTAAATATGCTCAGACACTCTCTGGGCAAAGCATATCAGAAACGTGGAGATATTTTTATAAGAAGGAACATTTCCAGATTAAGATGAATGAAACATAAAATGTGTTATTTCAAATCTTGTTCATGAGGGATTCATTTTATGCATATATTTGCTTCCCAGTTTCTGCCTAATAAATGTGTGAATCATACTATTAACTTCCTTCTGATATTAGGAAAAAATACAGAACAAAATTTTTTCGTAAGAATCTGAATTATTTTTACCAAGAGTCTATATTAATAAATAAGTAAAAAGTAGAAATTTTGAATTAATGTCTCTTTTTCTCCCACATAGGTTTAGCATTTTAAAATGTCAGTTATCTGACAAAAGAATAATGTTTTGTATCTGAGGGCACAGATAATTGCATTCAATTGTATTAAAATACAGAGCTAATTAGATTTCTAATTGTTGCAGTTTCTTCTCTTCTTCTCTCAAAATCTATTTTTCCCCTCTAGTATCAATTTAAAGTTTGCCAGGGAAGAAACCATTGGGGCTGCTTGAAATAATAAATATATTTAGGCTGGACTCCTCTGCATTCAAGATTCAAGATTTTATTTCAGAATTTTAAATTTGTTCTATTGAAGCATAACACACAGAGGCACAATTGTTGGTATACAGCTCAATGGACTTTGACAAGTTGAGCATAAACACAACCACAAACAAGTTCAAAGATAGAATAGTATTCCTCTAATCCTCCTATTGTCCATCTTCAGACACAATGTACCCTACTCCCCAGAGTTAAGAACTGTTCTGTCTGAACACTATAGGTTAGTTTTGTCTGGTTTATTGTCATATAAATGCATCCATATACTATGTATTTCTTGGTGTCTGGCTTCTTTCTCTCAATATTATGTTTGTTAGAGTCATCTGCATTTAAAAAATATATATGTTTTTTTTTTAATTTATTTCAGAGTGAGGGAGAGGGGTAGAGAAATAGAAATGACAGTGAAACAACAATTGGCTGCCTCCTATATGCCCCCTACTGAGATCGAGCCAGCAACCCAAGTATGTGCCCTAACTGGTGAGCTCCTGGTGCATGGGACAATGCTCAACCAGCTTAGTCTCACAAGCCGGGTGAGTCAGCTGCATTCTTGAATGTAATTGTAGCTTCTTTATTCTCATCACAACTATTCATATGGCAACTACTGTCTGTCCCTCATGTGAAGAGCTTACAATTTATTTCTTTATTTACTGATGATGGAATCTTTTTTATCAGGTTTTAAATCTATGTGGCTATCTACACTAATAAAAGAGTAAGATGCAAATTGACTATACCTTCACAACACCCACCAGCCAATCAGGAGTGAGTATGCAAATTAACCCAACAAAGCTGGCGGGTTAATTTGCATATGCAGGTGCCGAGTGGCCAGGGGCATTCCACACTGCCCCAGCTGCTCTGGGCCTCTGGGCCTCTGGGCAGTGTGGGAAGGCAGAAAGGCGGCTCTGGCCAGAGCGAAGGCGGTGCTGGCAGCCAGGGGAAGGAAGGCCTATTCTTGCACGAATCTTCATGCATCGTGCCTCTAGTATATATACATTTTTATTAGTTTCACGTAAGGCAGAATATCATGTTTCAGGTAGCTAGCTTTTATAATTTTTTGAGTAGCTAAACAATTGAGCACTACCTTTTAGGATATTGATCAGATCTGGCACAAATAGATATAGCAATGCCCATAGTTCAGTACTTCACATGGCTGCCTCTTCAAACTATTTCTTTCCTTAAAAAAAATCTTCTTTGATGTGAAAATTATTGATTTTTTCTGGTTGCGTTTTAAATCCAGTGGTTTGACTTTTGTCCTCTTTCAAAGAAGTTTCCTCTTCCTTTCTGGGGTTAAACATTTGACCCATTTTGAGTCTGTGTAGCTTGGAGTGTCTCCTTAGCAATGAGGTAATCTCTTCATTACTCCCAGTATCTCCGTGAGCCCTCTGCTCTAGAGCTCACTTCTGGCCATTGAGTACTGGAAACTCTAGGCTGTAGCCATGTCTGCACTGACACTTGTGAGAAGAAAATTTGGTTAAGGCCCCTTTTACTACGACACTGTTTATTCACCAGCTCCATCAACAAATGAACTTTTTAAAATGGCTACAGGTAGAACAATTTTAGAGAGCAATTACAATTACACAAGAAATATCATTTGAAGAGGAAAGGCTGGGTACAAAGTGGCTAGGGCAGTAGGGTCTAAACTGAGACTACTTGGGTCTGAAACCACACTCAACCTTGGAGAAGTAATTCTACTTTACTATGTTTCAGACTGCAGTTCTGATTTACAGGCGAAGGCAACTGAAGATTAATGATTCATAAGGAGAGGTTTCTCTTCCATGTGCCCCTGCTATTGGTGAGATATGCCAGTCCTCAGTTACTTATCTTCTTCCTTGTGAAAACCTCCTTTTTTCATGTGATTTTCCTGAAAATATTTACTCCACCAGAAAACAGCACAGCCGCCAACTGAACACAACCTTGCTCATAACTAGGGGCTCACTTGCTAGATCCATTCTAGAACCCTGATATGTTGTTCATTTGTAATTCATTCAGTCTGAAGGAGTTACTTTTAGAAATCACCTGGAAGGCCAGTGATGAGTAGTGCCGGGGGGCGGGGGGAGAGTATGGTATCCAGGTCCCAGTGACCGACTCTGGGGTCAAAGGCAGCTGTAAATATCTTGCTGGATTTCATTATTGGTCGTACCATTGGTATGTTCTTTAGGCAAATTGATTTTGCTGTTGTTCTGTCAAATTAAGCACGTGTAGTTCACAAACAAGCATTACTTTGCAATAGTTATATAATTTAAATCAATTTAGAAAAGGGAATAAATATTTCTTCTTTTAACAAATTGATCCATACTTTCCATTGAACTAAGTAATCTTCATTTATTGGAAAAAATATTGTATTTTCTGTCAAACATAGTAATAAAAGCACCGAAAAAAAAACCTACTTTTGTTTCTCCAGGGAGAGCATTAGACCTTATTTTTAAAGTTCTGCAGCCTTCTTTTATTGCCAATTCTTCTCATTGCATTTTAAACCATATTGCTATTATTATTAATCTCTTATGTTATACTAGAGGCCCAGTGCATGAAATTCGTGCACGGGTAGGGTCCCTAGAGGCTGCTGACCCCCGGCTGGGGCCTCTCTTTGTTCTGCGCCACCCCCTGGTGGTCAGCACAAGTCATAGTGAGCAATGGAACTCCTGGTCAGTCGAATTCCCAAGGAGACACTTTTCATATTAGGCTTTTAGATAGATAGATAGATAGATAGATAGATAGATAGATAGATAGATAATTTTCAAATGTTGATGAGCTAAATATCCATACAATTTAAAAGTTGTGAATCATATTGTCATTTTTTTAAATCTATTAGTGCCATGTAGAATGTAGGCACTCAATATCCATTGGCTGATTGGCCTATTCAGTTTTCTTCTCTCACTAATTGGTGAAACTGCATCAAAAATACATAAATTTATGTTATTTGCATAATTTTAAAAATTATAAGTGAATCAACAATCAAGCTACTTTTAAAATGATATAAAGTTGTAAATATGCAACTTAAATATTTTTGTTCAAATATTAATCTCACTTGTTGGTTATTAGATGAAAATACATACAGGTGAATAATTTCCTTTCAGTAGTCTGCTCTCTGGATCAGGAAATAGAAATATTTTCACAGAACATCCAAAGAAACAAATACTTCTTCTTTAAACATCTACTCTGAGCTACTCACTGTGGTGGTTAAGATTAAAAGGCTAGATTTCTGACATCAACAACATGGGATATAGCTTGAGGACAAGTAATCAGTTTCATTAATTAAGTGAATCTACATGATGTCAGCCTGGTCAATAGAACACCTGTATTTGTTGGAAGAATAGAGGTCTCACAACGTAGGTGGACTTTTTCACTGAGAATTGAGGGTTGAAGAATGACATGCAGGTGAACTGGTGGGAGACTGTATTCCAGTCAGAGGCAAGAGAATATGGGAAGGCACAGAGGCATGAGAGAACATGGTGTCCTCAAGGGATGGCTTGAAATTCATTAGAACTGATCAACACTATTTAGTGAGCCCGTGGTGATTGTTATGCAGCTTCTTGTGTTCAGAGACTAAAAGAGTAGATTCTGGGGAGAGCATAAAGCTTCAATTTGGCATCATTCTTAATCTACATTTTCCCCTGTAATGCTTGGGAACTACACTATTTGGGATTATAAATTCACACATTATTTGCATAATTGATTAAAAATATAGCAGTCTTATTTGGTTAGCCGACTTTATTCTCCATCCATCAGCTTTGTGGTAGGAAAGGAATTACTGGTATTATACAGGCCCCTAATGTGGGAAAAAAGAAAATGAGCTTGGTTCTACCCAGACCACAGAGTTAAGGAATTTGTAAAGGTAATTGTAAAGGTAATCAATCTGCTGGTGATAACCAAATGGCTTGCCGCCCCGCCCCCCCCCCCCCCCGCCAAAGAGCAATTCTTCATGGTAGGAGCTGGCAGTGAGGCCATAATACCATGAATATGTGAACACCTGATGCACTTATCCCCAGTGGGCTATATTTTGTGCAGCAAGTCTAATATGAAGCCCTATCAGATCATGATGCTAGAGCCCCAGTATTGACAATAGATATAGTTTAAGTAAACTATAGTATGTATTTGCTAACTTCCAAGCTATGTCTCAGTTCTTTGGACATCATGAGATACTTGCTTCCTTATGCATCTTCCGCTATTTGAAGTTGACTATGTGAATTTTGGTTACTTGCAACTCAAAGTATCCAACGCAATCAACGTAGTCAATTTTCACAGATAAAAAGTGGGTGGCTGTTTCTGCAACTGGGACTGGCCTCAATGCTGGAAGACAGAGCAGAATGAGACTAGCTACTGCACTGCACTCATTTAAGAAATAAAATGTCTAAGGGTTAAAGAAGAAAAGTGAAATATCCACAAACTTTGGAATATGCAATAATAGGGAAAGAGTATTAACCCATTTTCTAGTTTTTTTCAGTCATTATATTGCCTGTCATCTTTCCAGTTCCTGTTACTGTTATTAATGTTGTTATGTTTGTTGCTATTATTATTATTATTACATTTATGGAGAACATTTTGTATTTGTAGATCAGTGCTTTACTGTTTTGTATACTTTAATTGTTAACAAAATCTTGATGAAAAATAGTTATTGAATTTTTACTTTTTTAGATTCTATACCACATGCTTGTTAAAAGTGAGTTAAAATAGTTACAATTTGAACTTCCTGTTCAAAAACAATTCCTTCTCATTCTTTTTCATATTTTACCCTAACTAATACTTAAACAACATAATGCTTTAGAAAAATGTCTCCAGTGTTGTGATAATTTGTTCATCTATAACATAGGATGTTTTGGCAAATATATCTCTACCTCATTAGACATTCTTTTGAGTCACTTCAGGCACCACAAGTACAAAACTGCATCAATGATCTGACTTTAATATCCCTTTTCCCAAAGGTAATGAAAAGTAGTAATCCATCACGTACTCTCATTTGCTGCCCTCACTAACTTAATTTCCCATTCCCACTTAGAATGGTTTAATTTCTTTCTTCATTGATCTCTAGTTCTTAAAGAAAATGGATTTAACTTCACTGGAGGTAGGTTTTATATATTTCAATTGTCGTTTATTAACTATTTACCATTTAAACCTTTTTTCTTTCTGAAACTCAAAGTAAGTCCTTATTCTTTTATGTCTTGTAGTTTTTAAACATTTAATAGAACTCTATTTCATTTTACTTCTCCACTTTCATAGTTGAGCCCAAATGTACAGTATATCACACAGGTACAATAACACACATGTGGGTTAAGCTGTAGCTTTGTCCTGCAACTCTTATGGAAATAAACCGTTTTTTCCTTTTAGGCTGAAACACTTTTTGTTCTTTGCAGTGCATGTGCAGTTAGTCAACATGACTTTGTCTTCAAGGTTGAGCTTTCTAAAGTTATAAGATTTGTTTCGGTGCTAACTGGTTTGCAGTTTTGATTTCTAGATTACTGTATGTCAAATTTAATCATAATGCCGTCAGCTGTTCCCAGGGCTCAACTCCATTTATCCACTCCACTGATTTCTCCTTCACTCTGGCTAAGTCATCATTTCCTGCGGGGGTTTTGACAGACTAATTCCACAGGTAAGCATTTCCCTAAGTCATTATGTTTGTGTCTGTTTCATGATGTGCCTCAAATGGTTTTACATTCATGTTTAGCTGATTTCGTTATTTACAATATCTGTATTTAAATTTTTGCTTGCTTTAATTGTATAAAATTGTTGGGAAAGACACAAATTCCTTGGTAAATAATAAATTTTAAATCCTCTTCTGACACATTGGTGTTGATGGAAGTAATTTGGGGGTTGTTAAAAAGAAATTTGTGGATTTTTCTATTAGAGTTTATTTGCTTTTCTGTAATAAACATTGAAGAAAGTATAATCATGCATTTATTGTAGTCTGTGTATATTTTAAATGGTATTATTCATGACATCTACTACTAAATTATGAAGAATTTATTTCCAACAAATTGCAGCAGGTAGTATAATTTCCCCCTCATTAAATCATCACTAGAACTTTGAGCAGACAGTAGGAAAATTCTGACTTACTGTTCCTTTAGAATATGTGCGAGTGTGTATGGTGCATGTGATGAAGTGAATATTTAGTAATGCTTTGGTGCTCTTCTGCTTTTGTGTTACCTTATCCTGAACAGGTAGACTGCTATACCTCGCTTAGGGAATATCTAATTTAATGTTAGTGCAGTCATTGTTTATAACCTGAGGCTTTAAACTTAAGGAAAGTTAGAAATGGCTTCCAACATTTGTAAGAAGATGTAGAAGTAGTTTCTGACCCATCGGCAGACACTTGGAATACCAGAGAGAACGTAGAATGAAATTCTACTTGCTGTAGGCACAGAATTGAGCAAGGAAGAAATTCCCAATTTCTTATTCTTTCCAAGGGTAACACAATCAGAATTGGTAGGTGGGAGACCCCTGAAGTGGATCAGAGCAACTCAACAACTCAGCATTCTGCTAGGGAAGTAAAATATTACACAGAAATTAGCATTCCCGATAGAAAAAAAAGTGTGTGTTTTGGGGTGTGTGAGTGTGTGTGTGTGTGTGTGTGTGTGTGTGTGTGTGTGTGTGTGTGTGTGTGTGTGGTGCATGTGATGAATTACATTTTAACACCCTGAAGTAGAAAGGAGACTAATCCTCAGTACCCAGATATGAAGAGCATATTCATCAGATGCTCAGTGCATTCAGATGCTCAGACAACTGCATGTCCCGCGAGGAGGGACAGAGAGAAAAACAGATGACAAGATGGTTTTGCTATGGAATCATAGCGATGAGAGTCAAGCAGCCAAATAGCCTGTTTGAAGGTGAAGGTGCCCGTGATGGTGGCTTTGTAACAACACTGATCCACGCCCATGATCTGGTGTATACTCAGCTGTCCAGAACTCTTGGCCATTTTCTTCAATCTTTTTGTTGGTTCTGTGAACTATCCAATGGCTTCTACACAAACTCATCTGTACTGGATAACCAGAGTCAGTTTGGGGTGCTTTACAATTTAAAAAACTACCCTTACACATGTAAGTAACCTTCTGAATGCTCCCCTTCCACCCTCTCATGCTGGCTTGGCCATCTTATTTTTATCCTTGTCTCTCTGTTTTAACTGCATGTGGCAGATACTCTAATTTTGCAGCAGATCTCCTTTGATTTATGCTTTAATAAAAATTATTTCTTAGTTGCAGGAGCATAGTGTTTTAGCCAGGTAAACATATATCCACAATAAAGAACAGAATTCTCAGATTCCAGTACAGCTAACAGTGGTCATACGTCTAAGTGCTAACCAATAAGAGGTGAGTAGAGTGATGTGTACAACATCTGGCTCCTTCCCATCACAAGGAAGGGCTTCTCCTTGCCCTTTTCCCCACTTGCTGGAATGCATGTATGGTAGTGGGCCATCTTGAAAATGTGTGTGAGCCTGGCATACTAGGAGTAGTGAAGCAACAAGTTCGGCAAGCGTAGGCCTTGTTGATTTAGCAGGACAGAATTCCCATACATACTCAACTTTTGAAATGAGTTAGCAGGATACATAATAAGTGATCCACAACCTCGCCAAAATTTACTTCCCCACCTATTATTTCTGATGAAGACTTTCAATTCTCCTGTCTGGGTTCAATGCTTTCTTATGGGCATTAATATACACTTTGTATGTATTTTTATTTGGTTCTACATTTTAGATAATAAGGCTCTAACTGGAAGAAGTGTACAATTGATGAGGTATCAAGAATGGCATGAAAGCTTAAAAAGTTATGACCAATACACATATATGTCTGATATTATTTACTCCCATCCAACTATATATTTTGAAATATGCTAAGTCTTTCATTTTCTAGGATGAGAGCAGGGTAATCATAAGAAGAGAAATCTAAATCCCTGTGCAAGGAAAGGATGTGGACCAATGATGATTCTGATAGGCTTCTTACTAGCTAGGAATTACTGAGATTGTCTTCTTAGGACGATTAATAATACTTCTCCCAGATGACATGTGTTCTTTCCTAAGCTTTTGATCAGATTATTAATGAGAACTATCCCCAGACTGAAAAGGTTTTACTGCTTAATTATAAGGCCCAATCATTATTATGATAATCTGGTACTGCTGAGTTTTTAATATTATGTACATAAATTTAGGTGGTCTGGTTCCATGCATGCAGATGGAGGGGATGGTATACACAAATACCAGTGTTCTATTGGAAATTAAAAGTCACTTTTTAATAAGAGGCAATCTTATTCAGTTCAGGTAAGAAGATTTCCTGAATACTTCAAGATCATTATCTAATGAACATTTTAAAAATGAAAAGCTCTGACAGTTTTTAAAAAAATCCATATTTATTTTGGTGACAGTCTCTGATGAAGTTTGAATGTGGCAGAGAGTTTAATTTTTCAGGATAATGGTTAGCATGGATAATTCATAATAAGTTTAACAATTCAAGGCTCAAAGCTATTAAATAATTGCAACTAGATTACCAATTGACTTTACTCAAATCTAAAAGGGACTTTTAATGTACTTAATATTTTGCTGAAACATAACTCAGTCTCAATGACTTTGAAAGGGACATTAATAGTTTTCTGAAAATATAACCTTGGAAATTAAATCCATTATATATTTCTGAGATTATAGATGAAACTGCTCTGTCAAATAAGTCATTACATTAGCATAATGAGGTATGAGGGGAGATAATAAGTGAGAAACAGCAAGTAAAAGGTACCGTGTACCACAATTTGCTTACATTTAACCACAATGACCTTTAAAAGCAGAGCTGAAGGGTCAGGTTTATCATCACTCTTCCAGCCTTCAAGTAATATATTTCTATTTAGCAGAACAATTTGCTGAAAATTGCTGTAGTAAGAATTATGCTAGGTCCAGCTCTCTACCTGCAAAACACAGGGTTTTAGTGGGAGCAGCCCCTGAGAACAGCAGCTAGCCAGCCGGCACTTCCCTGAAGCAAAATACCTGAAGTGCGCATGGTGATTGGCAATCACTTTCCTTGGAAAAAGCAAGCAAATGAAAATGCAGACAAGTCATTAAAAACATATCCTGGGCCCTAGCCGGTTTGGCTTAGTGGATAGAGGATCGGCTTGCAGACTGAAAGGTCCATGCCAGTCAAGGGCACATGCCCGGGTTGCGGGCTCGAACCACAGTAGGGGGCGTGCAGGAAGCAGCTGGTCAATGATTCTTATCATTGATGTTTCTATCTTTCATTACCTTTCCCTTCCTCTCTCTGAAATCAATAGGAATAAAAATGAATAAAAATATATTTAAAAAGCAACATATCCTAGAACAAATATATGTCAAAAGAAGAAAACAGCAGAATTTAAAATGCTAAAGAACTAGCATGGTATGAATACATCTGTCACAGTGAGGCTGGCGAGTGTTAATTTGTCTGGTCATCCAGTTTTGGATGTGATTTAAAAAAATATATATATTTTTATTGATTTCAAAGAGGAAGAAAGAGATAGAAACATAAATGATGAGAAAGAATCATTGATCAGCTACCTCCTGCACGCCCCACACTAAGGAACGAGCCCGCAACCCAGGCAAGTGCCCTGAGCGGGAACTGAACCATGACCACCTGCTTCATAGGTCGATGCTCAACCACTGAGCACACCATCCAGGCTAGATGTGATTTTTAAATGTTTGCCCAAAGAAGGGTATGCATGCAAAATCACATGAAAAAAATATTTGATCAAAGATAATAGATTAAAGTTTCCATATTCATTTCTTCATTTCTTGTATTCAAATGATTTCCCCCCTAATTGCCTGAATATCCTTTGACTAGAGAAATTCTCCAGCTCAAAGACAGCTGAGGGAAATAATGCCCAGCAGAATGTCTGAGCCACAGCAGGCATAGGAAATATTTGTTGAGTGAGTCTTGAATGTATGAGTACTGAGCAACTTGAAATGCAGGCCTTCCTGTTCATGGGGCATTGGTTAAATAAATGATTGACAGAATCCTCTTGGGACAATGATTCAAAATTCTTTTTAATATATCTTCATTCTTTAAAAATGATGCGAGGAGTGTCTTTTCTTCTTTGGTAGCTAAAGTGTGCTATGTTCATCAAAATGTCAAATTTTTTTTGTTGTGTCAGTGACTTTTAAAAGAGGGCAGAATTGTCTCTGATTCGGCACGCAGTAATAGTGTTGATGATAAGGGTAAAAGAATCCAGCGGAGTTGTTCTCCGTGATCTTTACGGGAAGGTTTTTCAGTTAAGAAGCAGTCACGATGGAAGCAATATTATCAAGTCTACTAAGAGCTCATGGTCAGGGGCTGAATGACTCACGTTGTGAATACATACATTGGACTTACATGGAGTGGAGTGTTCATTTTTTTATTAAATTTGTTCTGGAACTCAACATTGGTCCAGAGCAGTGATGGCGAACCTATGACATGCGTGTCAGCACTGACATGCGTAGCCATTTCTGATGACACGTGGCCGCTGAGGCGGCTGCATGCCGAGGATGAAACATTTGCTGCTCCTGAGGATGAAACATTTGGGAAATAATGTTTTTTCCTCAAAGTGACAAACTACCCGAGTTATGCTCAGTTTTTTGGCGAAGTTTGACACACCAAGCTCAAAAGGTTGCCCATCACTGGTCCAGAGGAAGTGGAGGAGCTAAGTTAAAACTTTAAAAATACAACACAGACTGTGTGAGATAGAAGTACCTCAGGAATTAAGGGAATATACAATTCAAGGGAGTTGTCACTAGGATCCCACTCTTTTCAGTAGGTCATATACCTAAGCAGGCTGAGTAGCTTCAGGTAAATAAATTCAAAGTGATAATTCCATAAACTATAGAAACATTGCTACTTACAGTCCTCATTAAAAAATAATGATGAAATGAAATAATACAAAGGGTAAGATTTTAAAATTAGATGACATTGAATATACCCTCTTTTAAGTAGTGGTGCTTAACTGTGGCATTATACTCTATTGTGGGCTTGATCAAATAATATTGTTACAATATAGTTAAGTTATTGAACTTTTTGAATGGTTTTAATATTTTTAATTAAAATACTTCTAAGGTGGTAAATATAATAACTCCACTAGCTATTTTGTGCATTTTTATAAACTTTCTTTGATATGAAAGAAGAGATAAAGAACAAGAGATATTTAACTTGTGGACTTTTTTTTACTTCTTCAACATCTTGTAATCTGGCAAATCCATAGGACTATTTGATTCACACATGTAAATAGTTGGTGTGGTAAGAGAAAAAAAAATTAAGGGCTTCCTGGTGCTTTACGTACCTGTTGTGTCTATGCTACCATGTTCAGTCAAGAAGTGGACAGTGCCAAGTTCAATTTGAAAGTCACTGACAAGTCAGGGTAAGATTTATCAGATTTTTTAAATCTCTCTCTTTTTTATGCTCCTGATGTCACTCTCTTTCTATTTGAACATTGTTAGCCTCTTTTAAGGTGAGCCAGTTGTGAGGCCAAATTCAAATGATCATAACATTCATTGCACCTTATTGACTACTTGTTAATCACTATTAAGCAAAACAGAAATGTTATAAATTAACCTGATACTTTTAAAAATTTTATTTGCTCTATTCTAGACTTTGTTCTCATCCTTTCAACCACTTTTTAAACCAGCATAATGACCATGTGACATAATTAAAATTACATTAGTTTTTGGTTGAAACATTTGAGAGACAGATTTATCCAAGGTCACAAAGACTAATAGACTTGGTATTGAAATTCATTTTTCTGTGGATAATGGAGGCCAAGCTTTTTGTCCAACAACGACAGCGTCAGGAATAAAATGTCTTTTGAACTTTCTGATCACTTCTTTAAAACTAGAAAACCAAAAATATGAATCTTGAGAATTTCCTGTTCATTAAAAGTAGTAAGAACAGGCAGAAAGTGGAGGGGAACATGCCCAGGTTGCAGGCTCAATCCTCACTAGGGAGCATGTAGGAGGCAGCCAATGGATATTTTGCTCTCACATCAATGTTTCTCTCTCTCTCTCCCATCTTTCTTCCTCTGTCTCTAAAAATCAGTTATGAAAATCCTTAAAAGAACCCATATATTTACTGTATGACTCAGTCATACCACTCCTATTTACATTAGAGAAATACAAACTTATGAGTACTAAAAAAAACTGTACATAAATGTCTATAGTACCTCTACCCCTAATTATAGTAAATTGGGAACATGTCTACATGTCTTTTTTTTAAAATATGTATATTTTTTTTAATTTTAGAGAGGAAGGGAAAGGGATAGAGAGATAGAAACATTAATGAAGGGAGAGAATCATTGATCAGCTGCCTCCTTCATGCCCCACACTGGGGATAGAGCCCGCAACCTGGGCATGTGCCCTAATCAGGACTTGAACCATGACCTCCTCGCTCATAGGTCAATGCTCAACCACTGAGGCACACCAGCTGGGCTCTACATGTCTTTTAATGGGTTAAAGGATAAACAAAATGTGGTAAATCTCTAAAGGAATACAACTTAGCAGTTAAGAATCATCACCATAATGAAACTCAACAAACTACTAATATGTGCAGCAACTTGAATCTAAAATGCATTATACAGTGCTTGCTTTGGCAGTACATATACTAAAATTGGAATGATACAAAGATTAGCATGGCCCCTGTGCAAAGATGACATGCAAGTTCGTGAAGCGTTCTATACAAACTCTCCAAAAATTCACATGGAATAAAAAAAGACCCTGAATAGCCACAGCAATCCTGAGAAAGAAGAACAAAGTAGGAGGGCTCTCAATACCAAATATCAAGCTATATTATAAAGCCACTGTCCTCAAAACTGTCTGGTACTGGCACAAGAATAGACATATAGACCAATGGAACAGAACAGAGAAATCAGAAATCGACCCAAGCCATTTTGCTCAATTAATATTTGACAAAGGAGGCAAGAGCATACAATGGAGTCAAGATAGTCTCTTCAATAAATGGTGTTGGGAAAATTGGACAGATACATACAAAAAAATGAAATTAGATCACCAAATTACACCATACACAAAAATAAACTCAAAATGGATAAAAGACTTAAACTTAAGATGGGAAACCATAAAAATCTTAGATAAATCTGTAGGCAGCAAAATATCAGACATATGTCATAACAATATCTTTACCGATACAGCTCATAGGGCAATGGAAACTAAGGAGAAAATAAACAATGGGACTATATCAAAATAAAAAGCTTCTGCACAGCAAAAGAAACCATCAATAAAACAACAAGAAAGCCCACTGCATGGGAGAACATATTTGCCAATGTTATCTCTGATACAGGTTTAATCTGCAAAATTTACTGGGAACTCATACAACTTGACAAAAGGAAGATAAACCAATCAACAAATGGGCAATGGACCTAAATAGACACTTTTCAAAAGAGGACATACAAAAGGCCAAGAGACATATGAAACATGCCCAAAGTCACTAATCATCTGAGAGATTCAAATCAAAACGACAATGAGGTGCCATCTCACACCTGTCAGAACAGCTATCATTAAAACATCAAGAAACAATAAGTGCTGGCCAGAATGTGGAGAAAAAGGAACCCTCATGCACTGCTGGTGGGAAGGCAGACTGGTGCAGCCACTGTGAAAACAGTATGGGATTTCCTCAAAAAATTAAAAATGGAACTCCCATTTGACCTAGTAAGCCCACTTCTAGGAATATATCCCAAGAAATTAGAAACACCAATCAGAAAGGATATATTCCCCCCTATGTTCATAGCAGCACAATTTGCAATAGCTAAGATTTAGAAACAGCCTAAGTGCTCATCATCAGATGAGTGGATTAAAAAGCTGTGGTACATCTACACAATGGAATACTATGCTGCTATAAAGAAGAAGGAACTCTTACCATTCGCAAAGCACGGATGGACATGGAGAGCATTATGCTAAGGGAAATAAGCCAATTGGAGAAAGATAAATATTATATGATCTCACTCATTTGTGGAATTAATGAACAACACAAACTGATGAACAAAATCAGATCCAGAGACAGAGAAGCATTGAACAGACAGTCAAGCCTCAGAGGGAAGACAGGGAAGTGGTGGGTGGTAAGAGATCAACCAAAGGACTTGTATGCATGCATATAAGTATAACCAATGGACACAGACACTAGGGAGTGAGGGCATGTGCTGGGGGGTGTGAGTGGCTGAGGAGAGGTCAATGGGGGGAAAGGGAGACATATGTAATACTTTAATCAATAAAGAATAAAAAATAAATAAAATGCATTATACAAATGAGAAAAGGCCAGTACAAAATGTTTGCACAATCAATGATTTTGATGTGATTTGATTTATATGACATTCTTGAATAGATACAACTATAGTGGTGCAAACTATTTGATAAGGAGGGGTGTGTGTGACCATAAAGGGGAAATACAAGATAGTTTTTTGGAAATTATGGGATTATGGATCCATTTGGTATCCCAATATTTAACTTGGACAATAAAACAAGAGTCAATTTTACTGTATGATATTAAAAATATAAAATTAAAATAAAAGTTGTGCCATATTGAAAACATATATTTTTTAAACTAATGGGGCAGATTTTATATGCTTGAAATTACATGGGAAGCTTTGCCAACAAACAAACAAACAAATAAAAAACCCCAACCCAACCTATGTCCTATTTGTATACATCTATTTTTATTAAAATGGATGTCCTAGAGATTACATCCTGCCTTAGCGAGAAACTTGCAAAGATGCAGAGCCAAGGTCAAACAGGGGAACAGGGAGCTCTCGGGTAGTAGGTGTCCTGTCAGCAGGCAAGCAAAGAATGATAGGTGCCTTGGGGGCATTGGGCAGTGGGTCCCTGGGTGTTTGTGGCCCATCCATTGGGGTGTTTATGAACTGTCTCCAGTGCTCAAAACACACTCCCAATGAAACCTTTGCAGTGTTTTGAAGCCATGCATATTATTTGTTCTTTATATATTTAAACTGTGTGTCGACTCTAAAAAATGTGGACTTTGTATTGTTCTTTTATGTCATTTTATAGTAATTATTATTTACCAAGAAATTGTTATCTTGGGATGTTGTATCTTACAGAAAAGCAAAGTTGCATTATAATCAGATCTATAATCATGCAAATATGTTACATCTTTTAAAAGATCCATAAAAAAGACTCCCTAGAGATAACATAAAGGCCTCAGTTGTATTTCAGCTCCAGGCCCAGAAAAGCAGCAAAACCAGGTGGGTGATGCCAGGACCAGCTGCAATGACTATTGGACCCTGCCCTGGCACTGACCAACCAGTGGAGACCGTGACCCTGAAGGAGCAAACCGGGAAAACTGATGAATATTCTGCGGAAACTCTCCTAAAACTTCCATTAAGATTCCCACCTGTAAGAAAGAGATAAAAGTCTCAAGACAAAGGACCCAGCAAGAACTCTCCCTCCCAGGAGCATGCCTGCACCTTTCCTTTCTTCCCCCACAAGCATGCATCTCCTAAATTCTAAGGGACCCCATGAGGCTTGCCATCAGGGAGCAATGGGCAGCAGCAGCTCATCCTGAACCTGTCCCCAAGGCCCCCCTTACTCTGACTTCCCAGTGAGCCAAAGCAGCCCAGCTGAGGCTCATTTCCCCACCTAGTGCCTCTCCTGTTGCTTCTAGCCTAAGTCCTTCCTTGTTTCACTGTCCACAGCTTTAATAAACATCCTCTAAAAATCACCCAGACTTGTGTTGTGAAATCTTTCCTGCATGAAATCAAGAACCCACATGCTATTAGCCGGCCCTAGGCAGACCCGCTCAGGGCCAGGTCCCCTTTCCAGCAACAACATCCTTCCTTTAGGAGCTGAGTACTGGTGGGGAGAGGGGGTAAGTAGCAGCCTGAGGTCCACTCCTCTTGCCTTTCCTGGTGTGAAACCACTGCGGTTATCAGGGCCCCAGTATCCTCAACACACTGTACCCAAGATAGACCCTCTATTCCATGAGTGGGGGCTGGAAGAAGGGATCCCCCACATCTCAACTATACTCAGTTGGACTTAGCCTCATCAACAGGTAGATGGGGCATGATGAGAAACATGGCTTCTTCCCAAGGAGAAAGCCCTTTCAATGGGACAGGGGGAGAGGGAGCCCAGTGTTTTTGGGGGAGAGTGGCCCTGTGCTCTTGGTCTGGGGGGAAGATTCTGTGTCCTTAGTCTTGGGGGAGAGGCCTTGTGCTTTTGGTCTGAAGGCATGTTACCAGAATGGGGACCTGGCCCTGAGTGGGTCTGCCCCAGGCCAGCCAGCAGTGTGTGGGTTCTTGACTTCATGCAGGAAAGATTTCACAATACCAGTCCAGGTGATTATTAGAGGATGTTTATTAAAGCTGGGGGCAGTGATCCCCAGAGGGAGAGTGCACCTCGAAACACATATTTTTAAAAAGAAATTATTTTAGGGCAAGTTATCAGGATTTAAGGTACAAATAAAAGAAGTGAATTTTATGTTGTTTCAAATCCACAGACACGTATTCTACATGACAGCATTGTAGAAATTATTGCAGATAAATCTCAAATTATTATCTAAAGAGTGAGAGGATTCTGGATTGATGTCTTTATTCCCTATATCCTGCTTTAAAAGCCTGAAGTTGATTTACAGATTGTATTATCAGTCGGTTTCATAATTTGATTCTGTCTCTTTTGAAGCCTGGGGCTGGCTGACCCTCAGCAAGGCCATGGAGCTTATTCATATGATCTTTTTTTCAAAGGGATGAATGCTAAATAAGCATCATTTAAAGAGCCAACTGGGAAACGTCAAAACTGTAAAATGTGAGCTTTGTTCCTATGACAGAGTATATTTCATGTTATATTATATTGATTACTCAATTGTGTTGATGTGAGACTTTTCATTTGTCTAAGTTTTGATTCTTTTTCTAATTTAATTAAGCTGAGAACAGAAATTATGCATTGCATTTCTATTTCCAACAACACAGTTGTATGCTCTGTAGAAGCAATAAACGTATTAAAAGTAAGTAAAGGGGGGAAGCCCTTCCAACTGAGGGGAATTCCGTGTGTTTCTTAGGTTGAAATCTCTATAACGTGGGAATGTTCTACATAGGGATCTGCACCATTGTTTCCCATTTTCATTGTTGCAATATACAAGGATAAGAGAAAAAAAATCAGTTAAATTGCACATTTTTATGAGCAAGAAGTTAGAAAGTGAAGAAAAGTTCTAGTCTGGTTCTTTGATGTTAGGCCAACTTCTGTTATTGCAATATCTCCAAGAAGTAATAATATGTAACTAATGTGCCAGGGCTCAAATCAAAATGGCAGTATCTGTTAATAATTATCAGAGGACATCTAGTATCAGTGATGTGAAGAGGAAATAAAATCATGTAATTAGTAACATAATGATTTCATTAAAATAGAGAGAACAGCTTAAATGTTTAATGTCTTTATCCATAAAAAATATTTCTTTTCTTCAAACTATTCTCTGTTTCCAGACTTCTGTTTAAAAAGTGTTAAGGATGTGGGGGAAAAAAGTATATGTGTTGAAATAGAGGGTTCAGTTTCAAAGACGATAATCTATAGTGTGTGGGTACTGGTTTTGCTTCACCTTCCCACAGGTAAATTTTCTATGCTTCTTCAACCTCTTTTGAGGTCAGAAATCCTAATCTTTTAGGGTACCCTTCTCTCTTACTTCCCATTGGGTCTAGTAAGTGAAATCTGTCATAAGGGAGAAAGGAAAGAGCCTTTGAACTTTATTGTTCCCCCATTCTGTTCACTAGCCATGGTTTCACAGTGGTTGTGTGCCTTTGCTTGCAATTAGAATTTCTACCAGGAGGCCTCTTTCCCAGGGCTACAGCATTTGCCAGTTCTAGTTATATCATGGTGTCCCCTTATCCCTATAAATCTAGAGACATTCACGGTTTACCACTGTTCTTAGTCATTGTGTTCTTCATAGCATCTCATTGATGCTCTTATTCTTGGCCACATCATGGTAAATAGTTTTTATTTGTAGTCTCTTCAATTAATCCTTTGAGTGTGCTGTTTCCTGTTGGATTCTAGACTGATAGATCCTATCTCCACCCTGTTTAATGATTTCTTCCCTTATACTTCAAAACTGCATTGTTTTAAGTAAAAATATTTTAATATAAGAATATATGTCATTTAATTATGGATATACCTCTATTATTTGGTATTTCAAACCTACGTTATGGGGAAATTATTGCAACACATTTTGACATGAAAATACTTCTAAGCAGCAAGGAGTGACTTTATATGAATTGCCAGCCTTTTCTTTTACACTGGGGTAAAGCTGACCTTTCCTCAAACCTTTCTCTAGTAGATGACATTATGAAGAAGGACATCTTAAACCTCAAAGGGCACTGATGGGTCTGGTCTTCATTCAAAGAGAATAGAGTCCAAGATGAAAGTAAACCTGGCCCTTTTACCTGAGTCAGTTGGGGGAAGATGTCATTTAATCTATTGGATAATAATGGGAAGAAGTCCCAGAGTCATTTCCTGGAATTAATGAGAGGATGGCATGAGGGCGCAAGAAGTTCCTCCCTTTTTTATATTGCTTAATTGGCAGACATGTTTGTTTGGGAACTTTAAAAAGCAACTTGGCAATAGATATATGACCACATCAAAGGACTATAGTTTGGACTGCCTACTCATCCACGAGAGTGAAGGTTGGCAAAAGCACTAGGTTTATTTTTCTGCAATTAGTTGGAGCCCAACTAAGAAAATAAACCTTCCTTTATATCGTTCCAGTTTTGTGTGTTCTCCTGCTAATGAGCCTCAAAGACTACCACTACCCTCAGGGTGAAAACATAAATGTTTAATTATTAATTAAATTGCTGAATTTAAATAACATATAAATTCAGCATAATGCATACAGTGATATTTCTGAGATCTTAATGTGATTTTTTAGTGTTTTTTTTTTTTTTTTTTTTTAATCTAAGTGGCACCCATTTGCCCAAGGAAACATGTAACATGCTATTTTTTTAAAATATTTTTTTATTGAGGTATTATATGTGTACATATCTTACCATTACCCCCCCACCCCACACCCGCACATGCCCTCCCCCCCCCCCGGAGTTTTGCGTCCATTGTTTATGCTTATATGCATGCATACAAGTCCTTCGTTTGATTTCATAACTCCCCCACCTCTCCCTAACTTTCCCCCTGTAATTTGAAAGTCTGTTTGATGCTTTACTGTCTCTGTATCTATCTTTTTGTTCATCACTTTATAATGATCTTTACTATCCCTAAATGAGTGAGATCATGTGGTATTTTTCTTTCATTGACTGGCTTATTTCACTTAGCATAATGTTCTCCAATTCCATCCAGGTTGCTGCAAATGATGAGAATTCCTTCTTTTTTATGGCAGCATAGTATTCCATTGTGTAGATGTACCACAGTTTTCCGATCCAGTCATCTGCTGATGGGCACCTAGGCTGTTTCCAAATCTTAGCTATTGTAAATTGTGCTGCTATGAACATAGTGGTGCATATATCCTTTCTGATTGGTGTTTCTAGTTTCTTCGGATATATTCCCAGGAGTGGGATTACTGGGTCAAATGGGAGTTCCATTTTCAGTTTTTTGAGGAAACTCCATACTGTTCTCCACAGTGGCTGCACCAGTCTGCATTCCCACCAGCAGTGCACGAGGGTTCCTTTTTCTCCGCATCCTCGCCAACACTTGTCGTTTGTTGATTTGTTGATGATAGCCATTCTGACAGGTGTGAGATGGTACCTCATTGTTGTTTTGATTTGCATCTCTCGGATAATAAGTGACTTTGAACATGTTTTCATGTGTCTCTTGGCCTTCCTTCTGTCTTCTTTTGAAAATATTCTGTTTAGGTCTGTTGCCCATTTTTTTATTGGATCATTTATCTTCCTCTTATTAAGTTGCATAAGCTGCCTGTAGATGTTGGAGATTAAACCTTTATCAGTGATAGCATTTGCAAATATGTTTTCCCATGCAGTGGGCTTTCTTGTTGTTTTGTTGATGGTTTCTTTTGCTGTAAAAAAGCTTTTTATTTTGATGTAGTCCCATTTGTTAATTTTCTCTTTAGCTTCCATTGCCCTAGGGGCAGTGTCAGTGAAGAAGTTCTTTTGGCATATGTCTGAGATTTTGTTGCCTGTGGATTCCTCTAGTATTTTTATGGTTTCCCGTCTTATGTTTAAGTCCTGTATCCATTTTGAGTTTATTTTTGTGTATGGTGTAAGTTGGTGATCTAGTTTCATTTTTTTGCATGTATCTGTCCAGTTTTCCCAACACCATTTATTGAAGAGACTGTCTTGACTCCATTGTATGTTCATGCCTCCTTTGTCAAATATTAATTGAGCATCGTGGTTTGGGTCGATATCTGGGGTCTCTATTCTGTTCCATTGATCAATATGTCTGTTCTTGTGCCAGTACCAGGCTGTTTTGAGAACAGTGGCTTTGTAATACAGCTTGAAATCTGGTATTGAGATCCCACCTACTTTATTCTTCTTTCTCAGGATTGCTGTGGCTAGTCGGGGTCTTTTTTTATTCCAGATGAATTTTTGGAGAGTTCTTTCTAGGTCTGTGAAATATGCTGTTGGTATTTTGATGGGAAGTGCATTGAATCTGTAGATTGCTTTGGGTAGTATGGACATTTTAATGATGTTGATTCTACCAATCCATGAACATGGTATGTTCTTCCATCTGTTTACGTCTTCCTCTATCTCTTTTTTCAGTGTCCTGTAGTTTTCTGCGTATAGGTCTTTTACCTCCTTAGTTAAGTTTATTCCTAGGTATCTTAATTTTTTTGGTGCGATGGTAAATGGGATTGCTTTTTTAGTCTCTCTTTCTGTAAGTTCATTATTGGTGTATAGAAAAGCCATAGATTTATTGGCGTTAATTTTGTATCCCGCTACATTGCCGAATTCATTTATTAAGTCTATTAGTTTTTTGATGGAATCTTTTGGGTTTTTTATGTACAATATCATGTCATCTGCAAATAAGGACAGCTTCACTTCTTCTTTTCCAATTTGGATGCCTCTTATTTCTTCTTCTTGCCTAATTGCGATAGCTAATACTTCCAGTACTATGTCAAACAGGAGTGGTGAGAGTGGGCATCCCTGTCTTGTTCCTGTTCTTAGGGGAAATGGTTTTAGTTTTTGCCCATTGAGTATGATGTTTGCTGTGGGTTTATCATATATAGCTTTTATTATGTTGAGGTATGATCCTTCTATTCCCACCTTGTTGAGAGTTTTTATCAAGAAAGGGTGTTGGATTTTGTCAAATGCTTTTTTTGCATCTATTGATATGACTATGTGATTTTTATCTCTCAGTTTGTTTATGTGATGTATCACGTTTATTGATTTGCGGATATTGTACCATCCTTGCATTCCTGGGATAAATTCTACTTGGTCATGGTGTATGATCTTTCTGATGTACTGCTGGAGCCGATTTGCTAGAATTTTGTTGAGGATTTTGGCATCTATGTTCATGAGGGATATTGGCCTGTAATTCTCTTTCATTGAGTTGTCTTTATCTGGTTTTGGTATTAGGGTGATGCTGGCTTCATAGAAGGAGCCTGGGAGTGTTCCTTCCTCTTGAATTTTTTGGAATAGTCTGAGGAGGATAGGTTTTAGTTCTTCCTTGAAAGTTTGGTAAAACTCTCCTGTGAAGCCATCTGGCCCCGGGCTTTTGTTTGCTGGAAGCTTTTTGATGACTGCTTCAATTTCTTCCATAGTTACTGGCATGTTGAGCTGCTTAGATTCTTCCTGATTGAGTTTTAGAAGGTTGTATTTTTCTAGGAATATGTCGATTTCCTCTAGGTTGTCCAGTTTGTTGGAATAGAGTTGTTCGTAGTATTTTGTAACAATCCTTTGTATTTCGTCAGGGTCTGTTGTTATTTCACCTCTTTCATTTCTGATTTTGTTTATTTGGGTCCTCTCTCTTTGCTTCTTGGTGAGCCTGGCTAGAGGTTCATCAATCTTGTTTATCCTTTCAAAGAACCAGCTCTTGGTTTTGTTGATCTTTTGTATTGTTTCTTTGGTCTCTATGTCGTTTATCTCTGCTCTGATCTTTATTATTTCTTTCCTTCTGCTTACACTGGGCTTATCTTGTTGCTCTCTCTCTAACTCTTTGAGTTGTTGGGTTAGGTAATTTATTACCATTGTTTCTTGTTTTTTGCAGTAGGCTTGTAGAGCTATGAACTTCCCTCTCAGGACTGCTTTCGCTGTGTCCCATAGATTTTGGATTGTTGTGTTTTCATTGTCGTTTGTTGCCATGATGTTTTTTATTTCTTCCTTGATGTCTTTGGTAACCCAGTCATGGTTTAATAGCATGCTGTTTAGTCTCCAAGTGTTTGATTTCTTTGGGTTGTTTTTATTGTAGTTGATTTCCAGTTTTATGCCACTGTGATCTGAGAAGATACTTGATATGATTTCTATCTTCTTGAATTTGGAAAGACTTTGCCTATGTCCTAACATATGGTCTATCTTTGAAAATGACCCATGTGCACTTGAGAAGAATGTATATTCTGTGGCTTTGGGGTGAAATGTTCTGAAGATGTCGATGAATTCCATCTGTTCTAGTGAGTCATTTAGGATTGATGTTTCTTTGCTGATTTTTTGTTTAGAGGATTTGTCCAATGGTGATAGTGGGGTATTGAAGTCTCCTACTATGATTGTATTGCTGTCAATCTCTCCTTTGATATCTTCCAGGAGTTTTTTAATGTATCTTGGTGCTCCTGTATTGGGTGCATATATGTTTACCATAGTTATTTCTTCTTGTTGGATTTCTCCCTTTAGTATTATGAAGTGGCCTTCATTATCTCTTGTTATGTCCTTCACTTTGAGATCTAATTTGTCAGATATAAGTATTGCTACCCCAGCTTTTTTTTCATTTCCATTCGCCTGGAAAACCTTTTTCCATCCCTTTACTCTCAGTCTGTGTGCATCCTTTTTTTTGAGGTGGGTTTCCTGTAGACAGCAGATATCTGGGTTTTGTTTTCTTATCCAGTCTGTTACCCTGTGTCTTTTGATTGGGGCATTCAATCCATTTACATTTAAAGTTATTATTGATAGGTACTTATTTGACGCCATTTTTATTCTATACCCCTGTGTTCCTTCTTTGCTTCCTATTTCTTTCTCTCTCTCTCTTTTTTTTTTTTTTTACAGCAGACCCTTTAGCATTTCTTTCATTGCTGGTTTGGTGGTGATAAACTCCCTTAGTCCTTTTTTGTCTGTGAAGCTCCTGATTTCACCTTTAATTTTGATTGATAGCCTTGCTGGGTACAGTATTCTTGGATTTAGACCCTTCCTTTGCATGACTTGGTATATTTCATTCCATTCCCTTCTGGCCTGATGAGTTTCTGTTGAGAAATCAGTTGCTAGTCTGATGGGGGTTCCTTTGTATGTAACTGTCTGTCTCTCTCTGGCCGCTTTTAAGATTCTTACTTTGTCGTTGGTGTTTGCCAACTTAATTATAATGTGCCTTGGCGTCGGTCTTTTGGGGTTCATTTTGCTTGGAACTCTGTGAGCTTCTTGGATTTGTGTGGGTTTTTTCTTCCCTATATCAGGGAAGTTTTCTGTTATTATTTCTTCTAACAGGTTTTCTATTCCTTGCTCAGTTTCCTTTCCTTCTGGCACCCCTATTATCCTGATGTTGTTTTGTTTTGTGTTGTCCCGAAGTTCCCTTAGGCTCTCCTCCATCTTTCTAATTTTTGTTTCTAGAAGCTGTTGTAATTGGGTATTTTTTTCCATCTTGTCTTCTAGCTCACTTATGCGGTCCTCTGCTTCGTCTAGTCTACTCTTGATGCTTTCTATTGAGTTCTTTACAGCAGCGATGTCATTTTTCATTTCTTCTTGGTTCTTCTTCATTTCTTCTTGGTTCTTACTCATATTGTCGAATTTGTCTTCCATCCTTTTCAGCCACTTTATGACCATTTCTCTGAATTCTTTCTCTGATAGGTTGTTTGCCTCTAAATCCTTTACATCCTTTTCTGGTGATGCCTGCTTCTCTTTCCGGGGGCTATTTCTTTGTCTCCTCATGGTCTCTCTTCTCCGGATGTCTGGTTATATAGATTTCTCTCTCTGGCGTTGATTTAAAGGTATAAAATACAACACAACCAGGCACAACAGACAAGGCACTGAACAGAATTGTATTCACGATATTAATAATCTCCAATAAAGGTAACCACCAGAGAAAGACAAATTAGGGAATAGGAGTGGAAGAGGGAGAGTAAAAAGAAAGAACAACAACAACAAAAAACAAAGAGTGTGAATCTGAACTTGGGAAAAGAGCTGAAAGAAAGAAAAGAAAAAGAAAAAAAAGAAAAGAAAAAGAAAAGAAAAAAAAAGTAAGAGAGACAAGAACGATACTAAGAGAGAAAAGGGGAACAAACTATATATATGGGGAGTAAACTCCACTAGAACAACCACTATTCCCAGCAAATTCCAGCAACACGAGCCTGGAGATTAATACAAACTGCAACACCAGCTAATATCAAGTGAGGCAAGGGAAAACAAAAGTAAAAAACAAACAAAAACAAAGCAAACAAAAGAACCAACCAAACCAACAAAAAGAATAATCAAAACAATCTCATAAAAAAGCATAAAAATTCAATCTAATCAACATTCAAGCAAACAACAACAAAAGGCCAGAGAGAAAAATAATTTTTTTAAGGTAGCGTAGAGAGAGGTTTGTATGGATTTGGAGCAGGGGGTTGGGAATTAGATATATAAGTAGGGTGAAGTTTTAGCAGAGAGTAAACTGAAAAAGTAGGGAAAATCTAAAGCCAGAAAGGGTTAAGATAAACTGGGAACCAAAAGGGGAAAGGTTAGGAGGAGAGTGATGGCATAATGTTAGCTTTGAGATAGGGTAAAGCGATTGTAAGGGAAAGATGCAAATCGAATGTAGGACACTAATCCAAAAATAAAAGAAAGAGAAAATCAAATGACATTAAAAAAAAAAAAAGTAAAATAATAGTGATAATAGTGCTGATTGAAAATAAAAATGTAATAATTAAAAAGGTGAAAATTGAGTGAGGAAAAAGAAAAAAAATTTAGTTTCTTAAGTAAAAGATGTAAAAAATGAAAATAAAAAATATGAGAATAAAAAATTTAAAAAAGAATTGAAAATTAAAAAATAGGAAGACTAAAATGTGCAGTAGCGGCTGTCATTCACTTCCTCTATTATTCTGTTTGGTACGCCTTTTTCCCAGTCTGGGCGGTATTTCAGTTCAGCTTCATTCCAGGGCTCCTCAGTGTTGGAAGCCAGTCCTGCTTTTTAAGCCAGCGGTGTCTTATTTTCTCGTATTTATTTTTGATTACACCAGAGACAATTAGCGTTTCAGCCCCTGGGTGGCAGTGTTTCTGAATTGACTTCCGGGCCTCTCTAGCTCTTTTTTTTTTTTTCCCCTCTATGGCACTCACTACCGGTTTGTGGAGGTGTGTGCCTCAGAGCTTGTGGAGGTGTGCGCCTCAGAGCTGCCTCTCTGATGGTCACACGCAACTCTGGTCCCCAGGTTCCGAAAAAACAACTTCCCCCTGCAGTCTTTCAGGGCCCCTCCACCTGGGTTTTTCTATGTATTGGGCTTAGCAATCAGAGTCGGAAAGAGCCCAAGTGTGCGGACCGTGGGTCTGTGCACCAGACTAAGGATCCTGCACTCCTTTGAAAATTCTTAGTCTGACCCTCCTCGTCAGATTAAAATGAGTTGCTTTCAAGAGGTCACTTCTGTTAGCAGCTCAGAAGACCCCCCTCCTCATTCACGGATCACAGCAGTTCCAACTGCCGCCGATTTTTCTAGGCACAGACCTCCCGGCTCCTGCAGGTCCTGTGGCTGCCGTGCTTCCCTCACCCAGCGCTTCCCTCACCCACCAAGGGGATTAGAAACCGCACCTTATTTCAGGCGAAATCTGACCTTTCCGTGGTGCAGTGAAGAGTTCCTTTGAATCCGAATGTTTGCGCTGATAGGGGACCGGTGGTCTGGTGATCGCAGCAGTTCAGTGTTTGCAGTTGTCGCGGAAAGTCAGGTTTCCAATAAAATCCTCCTTTCCTTGCAAGATGGCGAGGCGCCCGGTGAGCCCGCAGCTCCAGGAGGGGACCCAGCCCCTGTGGGTGCTGCGCGGTCAGAGGAACACTGCCCAGCACTCCCCCGCCTTCTCCTGGAGTTTAGCTGTCCCTTGGCTTGCCCACATACACTCCCTCTGCGAGCCTCTGCTGCTCCGACTCTCCGCCCCAGGAACAGACTCCAAACCCGACTCTATTCCGTCGCCATTTTTTTTTTTCCCCCTGTAACATGCTATTGATACTCAGTTCCTCAGTAGAAATCAGGTGTAAAGAAATTAAACATATTAGCTGAAACCGGTTTGGCTCAGTGGATAGAGCGTCGGCCTTTGGACTGAAGGGTCCCAGGTTCGATTCCGGTCAAGGGCATGTACCTTGGTTGTGGGCACATCCCCAGTAGGGGGTGTGCAGGAGGCAGCTGATTGATGTTTCTCTCTCATCGATGTTTCTAACTCTCTATCCCTCTCCCTTCCTCTCTGTAAAAAATCAATAAAATATATTTTTAAAAAAAGAAATTAAACATATTATATGATATGCGTTTATAGTCTTTATATAATGTGTGTGTGTGTGTGTGTGTGTGTGTGTGTGTGTGTGTGTGTAAAAATAATCAAGGTGTGTGAGGTTTTTTGGTTATTTTTAAACAGATTGTATCTTAGGGCTTTTTTTTAATATAAATAGCACAGTAGGGCATCAGCCCCATGTAGACAGCAGCCCAGGGGTCCCCCTAGCCCTTCTGGCCTCAAATTGGCAGACAGAGAGGCCTTTACTCTGGAGCCTTGGCGGGGGGCACCTTTGGGATCCTGAGCCTGAGCTGCAGTCTGGGCCTTGGGTAGAACCTGGGCCTAGACTCTGTCCAGTAGAGCCTGGGACCCTTGGCAATGCGGGCATGAGCTCATTTCCCAGCTTGGAGTGAACAATGTAGGCAAGTCATTGGTATCTTGGACTTGACCTCCTTGGACTTTACAAGGACTGTGATAGCCTTGGTATTGTTGGCCTGCATTTCCTTCAGGCCTTTTTGTGATTCTTGGCAAAATGCATGTTCTTCAGGAACTTGGGGGTCCACCCCTTAAGATACCTGTATCTTTGTAATCAGGGTCTCTTGATGCTGATTCTGTGCCATTTGGGGGACTGGCTGTGTGTGGTATGGTTCTATATAATTTTAAGAACATCCAGGTTCGTTGTTAAAAGTAAGCAAGAATTTCAACAATTATCAACAGATTTTCTTTAGTGGCCCAGGTTTCCCTGCTATATATATCTAACCAAGCTAATTAAACTCATAAGTATGAGACTGGAATATTAATACTGCTGGCTGAATTCTCTGCCAGTGTGATTAAAATGTTCTGTCAGAGACTAACCTTCAAATATTAAGCTGGGGACATCCTTTCAGAGAAATGATAGCGATAAGGCTTTGAGAGAGAGAGAGAAACAACAGTAGAATAAAAGTTCAACATGCCCCAAAGGATTCTGCAGTGCACGATGACTGGAGACCTAACAGCTAATAAAAGATAAACTTTCCACAAAAGTGCTGTCAAAAAAAGAAAAAGGTGACTAAGAAATAGACAGCCCTAAGAAACAAAGCTGGGGCAAGCTCTCTTTTTACAGAAATACAGAAAAAAGATGAGAATGAAGATACATTCAACTAGCATACAGTTTTCTGCCTTTAAGAAAGAATTTTCTAGAACTGACCTTTACAAAGTTGATTTCTAGTTTTTGGCAAACTGAAGAATGAAAGAACATTGATAGAGCTCTCTTAATCCTTCAGTCTTTTGTGAAGGAGGAAATAATGAGAAAAGGTTTCGATACCATCTTTGGAAAACAAGTTTTTATGAAGTCATAGAGAAAGTGGTTGAGCTGAGGACTGGATTATTCTCTTTCAGTCCTTCCTGGACAAGCCAGACCTGAGACTAGGAAGGAATGGGCTGCTGGCCTGGCTCAGCTCTAAACCCCTGATAGGAGCACTCAAAGTCTAGCTTGGTGTGCAGGAGACTTGGATGGGATGGAGCCCATGTTTTTTATCACAATTCTTAGAAGTATCAGTTCCATAGGAGAAGGATGTGTGCTGTTCTATCTGATTAGAGGAACAGATGGCACCTTAGGAAAAGCTGCATTAAAGTTGAGTGAGTGAAGCTAGTCTATGCTCTCAGATGAATGAAAATCAACATTTAGAAATGGCAGAGGGCCGGGTAGGCTTCATGAGTGTATGACCTGTACAGTTGCTCAAGACCCTGTGCTCAGAAGGGTCCCATGCTCAGTTTAATGTTCACCCCATACTGGGGATGTGCCCGCAACCAAGGAACATGCCCTTGACCAGAATCGAACCCGGGACCCTTCAGTCTGCAGGCCGACGCTCTATCCACTGAGCCAAACCGGTCAGGGCTGCCTTGAAATTCTTAATATTGAACAAGAGGCCCTGCATTTTCATTTTTAACGTGGCTGTGCAAACGTTTATGAGGCAGGTTCTGGGATGGCGGAGTTATACGCTTTTGTTAGTTTATTATATCCAAAGCATCTCTAACTGTTTAAGAGGTATAACATTATTATATTTAAAATCGTTTTTCTTGAAATATTAAAAAAAAGAGGTAATTCTTTCTTCCTCTCAAATTGGAAGCATGTGTCCCAAAACACCTACTTGTGTCTCATACTTTATTCAGAGCTCCAGCCTCTCCTTAGTGCTGCATTGGCCAGGGATACACCGGGAAATATAATCTTTAGGCACTGACACTAAACCTTCGGACCTAAGCCATTCGCCTTCCTTTATCACATTGCAGTGAGCGGGTGATGAGAATCGGATAAATCACAACATCCTCCGAGGAAAGTCACATTCCTTTTAAAGCTAAATGAGAGAAGAGGCAGTCAATAAGAAATGATTGCTCCCTCGGGGCTGTTCAGTAGTGTAGGAAGTGCTATCTCTACCTGTTTATTCTTCTTTTTACTATGGCCCTTTTCCTATGAATGTTTTATAGTTCCATAAAGATCCCACTGGGCAATGAGTCAGTAGAGCACATTGGTCAGGAGGATAACTCTGAACTAAATGACTTGAGTACAGTTTTTTGAGCCAGCACTTCCTAATTGTGTAACTTTGAGGAAATACTCGCGACTCTGTGCCTCGGTTTCCCCAGCTGTCAAAGAGTAAATATCAGTACCTACTTTGTAAGTTTATTGCAAGATTTGGAATGTCTTAATACGTTAACTGCATTTTAAAAATGTAGTTAGGTTTTGCATGTGGTTTTTATTCTCTCTGTCACAGAGATTTCAAACAGGAGCTTTCTATGCTCTTGATGCCCAAGAACATGTGAAAATATGCCCGCCCATAGAAAACCGACTTCCAATCATAAGAATTAGAGTTAGGAAATATCACAATTCTTAGCAGCTCATTACAATATTAAAGACAACCATATATCTTCAAGTTATTAGTAGCTTCAGGCCCAGAAATTGAAGAGTTATAGTTTGACTATAAAATTAATTCATAGGCCTCTGTAAAAAAAAAAAAAAAAAAAGTATCTCTTTCACCACTCTCTGGCCTATAATTGATTGTAATTACCAGTTTGCACAGGACTGTATGGGTAGGAGGGTCAAAGATTACAAAGAACTTTCCCATTGCTTAGTAGCTAATGGGACACAGCTGCAAGGGAAATAAAACCGTATAATTAAACTTTAGTCCTTTTTGTTCCTTTCTTTAAGCAACATAGTTACAATTTTCATGTCACTGAAGAACTAGAGAAGAAATCTTCATATGCTATAGGGAGAATGTTTTTTTTGTTGTTGTTTTTTTTTTTTTTTTTTGGTATGATCTTGGACCCTTGGACTGGTCTCTATCATCTTGTTGATTAAAATCTGATCTTAGCTAACTGTTACTTGATTGGGAGATGCTCCTTAAGTACATTAATATTTAAGGGGACTATGAGAAAGATAAAGAAGGAAAGGGAAACCTTAATATTCCAACAGATCCGCCCTATTCTTCACTGTTTATCATGCAAATTGTACCTAATTTTTACTTTTCTATGATTTACAGAATAAAGAACAAAAGAACTACATCTGTGTTAGTTTTTAAGTGTTGTCTTATTGTGATTTTTTTCTTAACTTATATGTATATGTCTCCTCTCACACCATGGAAAATTTTTTCAGAATAATGTAAAATGTCCTCACATTCATTAATAATTAAAACACCTATGCTCAAACAAGAATATTATACAATTTATCAATGTTACATATGCATTGCTCATGGACATAGACAACAGGGTGGGAAATGGTGGAGGGAGTAAGGGGGGAAAATGGGGAAACATCTATAATACTCTCAACAATAAAGAACTCTCAACAATAAAGATTAAAATATCATCAGGCACTAGCCGGTTTGGCTCAGTGGATAGAGCGTCAGCCTGGGGACCAAAGGGTCCCAGGTTCGATTCTGGGCAAGGACAAGTACCTTGGTTGAGTTGCTGACTCCTCCCCAGCCTGGGCCCAAGTCAGGGCTCATACGGGAGGCAACCAGTCAATGTGTTTCTCTCACATTGATATTTCTTCCTTCTCTCTAAAAATCAATAGAAAATTATCCTCAGGTCAGCATTAAAAAAACAAAACAAAACAAAACCATCAGTGTTCTTTCCAGATATATGTTATCTTCATAATCAAATATGAGGGTACAGAACAAATCAGTTAATATCTAAACTGTATTTCTCAAGTTGGCTACTTGAGAATAAAATATTCTATGTAATAACTTACAGTATTTATTGGATACTCACTTTGTAACCTTTTTTTCCTGATTTTAACAGTAAAATATATCCATTGTTATAAATTTAGAAATTCTCCATCTCAAAAAAGAAAAAGATAAGAAAATCATTGGTAAGTTTCCCACCCAGAGAAAATCATTTTTATTGTTGAATATATTTCTTTATATACACACAATTATATACAACCATATGCACACTCACACACAGGGTTTATAATGGGTGTATAAAATACATATATATATATTTCAAAAGGATTGTGATTCTACTATGTCTCTGGTTTTGATAATTAGAGGTTATAGTAATTTTGATATATTACATGAAAAGTTATAAAAAAGCAATATCTAAATTTTCTTTGTGAAGCTATGCAAGCAGAAATAGAGGTTACATAATTTTTCATTCTTGCAATTGAACATCATGAATTATTAACTCAGTCTCAATAGAGCCTCAATCAGTATAAATACCTTCACTTTAAAGTCCTGAGGGTTTCAGGCAGGCTGATTCCTCTGAAGAACCAGACAAAATTTTGGTGAGATTTAAGTGGCTTTTGTGACATCCTTTACCTAATACAATAGCCAATTCTCATTATTTTTGCTTTACAACTCAGCCCTAGTCTCCATTTCTTAGGAACATAGGGGTTTGAATCTATCTCTTACTTTCCTTAAGTCCCAATAAGTCCACTCCTGGTTTCCCGCTGACTTGCTTTTTCAATACAGTGCTGTACATGTTTACCTCTACCGTTTCTACATCAAAATGGTTCTCATTTGCAACAGCATTGATGGAACTAGAGGGTATGATGCTAAATGAAATAAGTCAGTCTGAAAAAGGCAAATGCCATATAATTTCTCTTATATGTGGAACATGAAGAACAATATAAACAAACAAAATAGAAACAGAGTCACAGATACAGAGAACAGACTTACTGTTGCCGGAAGGGACGAGGAGTTGGTGGTGGGAAATGGGTAAAAGAGGTGACAAGATTGAGAAGTACAGATTGGTAGCTACAAAATAGTCATGGGGATGGAAAGCACAGCATAGGAAATATAGTCAATACAGAAATAAGTATGTATGATGCCAGTTGGGTACTGGAAATAAAGTATATGATTATTGAACTACTATGCTATAAACCTGAAACTAATACAAAATAACATTGAATGTAAACTGAAATTGAAACAATTAAAACCTTTAAAGACAATTACATGCTTTCTTCTTATCCAGTTCTTCATCAATACATAATCACATTAAAATGTGCATCTCTTCATAGAATTAACAAGGTGCTTCGTCAAATGGCATTTTCAGAGATGAAATAGGCACAGTACTCTTTACAATAAGCATGGATGAGCATAATAGAGAAAAGGATATGATCAGAGTAACAAAGAAGGAAAAATACATTTTTATGGGAATCACAAAACAGAGATTGACTTCAGTTTGGTGAATGTGGTAAGAGGAGATTTTCATGCAAGATGTACCTTTTCATTGTTAAATCTCAACTTGTTCTCTTTTGATTCAATTATGTTTTCTACCTACTAAACCCAGGATTTACATTCCTCTATTATACTCTTACCAAAACTATTTAATAAGGTTACTGATGAACTTCAAGTTGATAAATGCTGTAGTTATAAATCATTCCTCATCGTGTTGATCTTTCAGCAGCTTTTGAGTTAGATCAATACTTTTTTATTAATCTACACACTCATTCTCTTGGTAATCTCATCCAGTCTAAGGCTTTGAATATCATTTATATAGTCACATATCCCAAATTTATACCTGTAGCCTATATTTCTACCCCAAATTACAGATTTGCATTTAAACTTCCTACTCGTAATTGGAAGTCTATCAGGCATCTCAAATGGAAATTATTCAAAACTAAGTTCCAGATATGTTCTCTCACACGTGACTATTCACTGCCTTCACCTCTTAGTTAATGGAAACTGTCCTTCCAATTGTAAGACCAAAATGGTCATTTTTTCGCTCTTCCTAGATGTGAGTAAAAGTACAAGTCATATCCAATATGACCAGAAACTTATTGGTTTTAGTTTCAACATATATGGAGAACCTGATCAGCTCTCAATAACTGCTATCCATTCTCTTTCACTTGTGATAGTCTCTTTACTATCTCTCTGCCATCTGCCCTTGCCCTTATAGATCAATGGCTAGGGATATGGCCAGAATAACCTTGTTAGAACTTGAATTAGATTACATCATTCTTCTGCACAAAACACTCCAAGGCTTTCCATCTCCTTTGAAGTGAACACAAATTTTTTCACAATGTCCTTCAAGGCCCTGCATTATCTGTCCATCATCTCTCTGACCTCATCTTTTAACAGGTTCCCCAATGCTCATTTCATCTTAATAAACACAGAAGGCCGATGCTCGCTTCAGAGCCTTTCCAATTTGCAGTAATTCTCCCTGGCATGTTCTTTTCCCAAATAAACATATGGCCCACTCTCACACAATCTCAAATTTTGATTCAAATGCCATTTACTCTAAGATTTCCCCCTTACACTATAAATTAAAATTGCAAACTTTTACTTCCTTTCCCCCTTCCTGGTGTTATTTTCCTTGATAATAATTAACATCATCTAAAATGCTATGGTAAATGGAAATTATTTGAGAAAAGTTTTATATATATATAAGAAGAAAGTTTATATTTTAGAATATAAATTATATTTTCAAAACTATGTCTGATTTGAATCTAGAATTAACACATATGGGGGAAAGGTAGGACATGGAAGGTAGTTGAAAAAGGGAAGTTGAACTTGGATTAAGGGAAGCTAAAGGAATGTGACTTCATTTAGCAGCCACTAATGAACAACTGTATGTTGGATATCAGGCAAAGGAGGAAACCTTCACTAATATGCTACTTTAGGAATAGCTCTATTAAGATATCAATATCTACAGAATGATGCAACATCATCCTTCCAGACGTGATTTACAGAAAATGTTGAAAATAGACTAGTGGCACTATTTCAGCTATTTTTATGAGCCAGTGTGAGAGAGACAGTTTGAGAAAGACACTTTCTGACATTCTTCAAGTCATGTCCCAGTTGAAGAAAATGACAGGATGATTTAATTCTGATGGTGACAGAGACAAGGAGCAGGGTATTGCCTCCAAGTATAGAACATCCCCTCACCATCACCTATGTCCATCTTTGCAGTTACTCCCTTGTGTGTGACTTACTCCAAACATGTTGAGTTGACAAGGCTCTACTTCCCAGAAGAATGGAAAGCCCACCACCAATTCGGTGAGCATAGGGCCATGTTTAATGCCACCCACCCTTGATGTGATTTGCTCTGTTGACGGCAGCAGAACCAATTTTCATTACCTACCTTTCTTTTTCTTCATTATTAGACAGAATGGCAACTTGCTTACTCTTTTTAAAAAAATATATATGTATTTCAGAGAGGAAGGGAGAGGGAGAAAGAGAGAAGTATCAATATTGAGAGAGAATCATTGATCGGCTGCCTCCTGTACTCCCCACACTGGGGATCAAACCCACAGCCCAGGCATATGCCCTGACCTGGAATCAAACCCTGACCTCCTGGTTCATAGGTCAACGCTCAACCACTGAGCCACATCAGCTGGGCTTACTCTTACCAAGTTGTCTGTGCTATTCTGCTAAATTGTACCATGTCTTGTGCAAATCACCTCTAAGTAGCTGCTTTATATATACCTAAGTTTCACTGAGATAAAATGGAGGGAATGGAGTAGTGATGAGGCAGGTGGAGATCTTACCTTTAGCATCCTGCCCTGGGACTTGGACTTTGTGTTCTCACACAGTCAAGTAGGAAGTCTTAGCAAAGATCACAATGCAAGCAATCACAGAATATTGCAACTAAAGGTATTTCAGAGATCATCTTATTTAGACTTTCCTTTGAGGCTCAGAGATTCAAAATGATGTTCAAGGTCACTGATGATTCAGGTTCTTAAAAGGTAGAACTGAAAAAATACAGCAGCTTATTTCCAGTCAAACCTCATTTTTTGCTGAGCCTAATCAATCTGCCTTGGAGATTTTTAAAGCTTTTTTGGGGGAAAGACTTGATATATTTTTTGTAGTATCAGAATATATAGTGGGTATAAAAGAGGTAGAATATTAACATTTAAGGGACTGGTCTATTGTATTAGTCTGCTATTAGAATAAGAAAATCATTCCAAATCTCAGTGACTTGTCACAACCACTCTTTATTTTTGTTACATATCTGTGGACCAATTTGGGCAAATCTGCTTCAGCATGGGGGCCAGCTGGGCTTTCTGTGAGGTACACCGCTCTCTCCCACATGTCCCTTCATTCTCTTTGGACTAGAAGTTATGAGGTATATAGTGTTTCCGTGGCAATAGTCCTTATTTCATTAATTTTTTTTCTCCTTTTTCCCTATTATACAAGTTAAGTTAATTTTATATCTAAAACAAATGAACCTATAATGTAGTTTTAGAAAATGCATGCCTATCATGTTGTCTACTGAAAGGCCAGTGATTGTAAATAAATTTTAGGAAATCTACAAGATTTTTTATATGATGTTGAAACAATATTTTAATTTTCTACTAAATATGTCTTTTTTTCAATATTAGCAAGGAATAGTGCCTATTCTGTAGGCCCTCATTTCTCCTCATCTGATTACTTTATTTACCATTTTTTCTTCTGAAGAAACCTACCCGTGTCTTTGCCTACCTTCATCCCTCACCTTGTTTTCTTGGGAAGCCATTTACTAAATGTTTTAGTGCATAGAATTAATCAGGCCTTAATTGCATAAAGCCTTTACATTGAAGAACAAAAAAATCTATTCCGCAGCTGCAGCTTGCATACCAAGACCCAGCTCTGTGCTTATCACCACACTTTTGCTTATAAATCACGAATGGCTTAATCTTAACATAAACCCACCAGAACAACTGGAAAAGCACACATTCCACTGAAAATAGATGGAGACGGTCACCTATGGAACCAATCGACAGTGTACTCACTATTGCCATGATCATCCCTTGCACTTGTAAATTTACCTCACTCTGAATGTAGAAGTAATTTTCTATATAACCACAGAGCATAATAGAAGGGGGCTTGTGGTTGATACTGTCCAGGCTCTGCATATACACCCTAGAACATTTTTATGCACAGTACACAATAGGGCTTTCATTTTAAAAGGCAACATCAGTATTTTTTGGTCAGGCTGCTAGAAACCACTTTACCTTTGTCCACAGAGAGCCAAATATGGCTGGAAATTTACATATTTCTTTTAATTAAAAGGGGCAACTTTTAACCAATACCTGTGGGGCATAGGAGTATAAATAATTCATGCCTTTTTCCCCTAGAGCAGACAATTTTGAGAGGGGAACTATACTATTTCCATAGCTCTTCGCTCAAATTGAGCCAGAGTTACTAGTAACTTTAACAAGACTGCTTGATAATGCAGCCTTACTTGGCCCCTTTCCTTCCTGGCCCTACCTCCCTATTCTGCTATGAGAAAGATAGCCTCAAGATACATTCTCAAGCATGCTCTATCATTTTTTTTTTCTATCACACATTAGTGTGGTTCTATTGCTCTTTCAATAAATAATTCCTTTTTTTTTTTTTTAACAAGGCTTATTTTTCCCAACTGGTTATGCTGCAACTTGACCTTGTTATTATTTTTATAGCCAAGAGAGGTAGCTATCAGGTCTTGGGAAAGGAAAATTATCAGTTTGCAAGGCATCTGCCACAATTGAATCTTCTGTATAGCCCTCAAATTTATTCTATCCTTACTATCTTATAGCAAGTCATAATAGCAGACCAGGCGGGTTGACATTCCTGAGTGAATCTATTCAGAAGTCTCTATCCCAGGTCTCAGAGTCCTGCTCCTTCCCCCTCTGGCCTGTGACTCTAGCACAGGAGACATGCTGAGGCTCTGAACTTAGGCCTTTTTGTAGTTCTGTTACTCTAACCACCAAACCTATACTTAATTAAGATTATTGATCCAGTTATAATAATTGGCTATAATGGGGATGACTCTTTAAAGCTTAGAAAAAGTAATAGTTTATATTAAGTGAAGCAGTGTTGCCAGAAATGCCCTAGCAGAGGAATATAAAGGTGGCCTCAGAGAGGTGGTTAAGATGGATCAATTATGAAAGACCTAATAACCTCAACCTCCTCCTCCACTTGCCTTTTTTCTCTGTAATAGGGCTCAGAAGATACAACCTTCACTAAGGTTATAAGGATTACTTTAATGGTCAAGACACTGGCATTTTAAAGAAGCTCAGTGTGAGCTGTCCTCAATAGATTAGGGTTAATGATAAAGGTTGTACTTATAAAACTGGGCTCTCTAGTGATAATGAGTATAATAAGATTCCAGAATAGTAGACACTAAATGACAACATTAAACTTGTAGAGAACAGGAACATTGAATTACTGAAATACAAACAGGACACTAACCCCTAGGTTGTTCTAAGGAAAAGAGCCCATACATTAAAAGAGAATATGAATGAGCTTAGGAAGGACCCTCTAACACAATGGTAAGTGTATATGGTAGTGATTCCTCCAATCTTTCCCTAAAAGATTCTACGCTCCTTCACCCACATTCTTGTTTTAGATGTGGTATCTTTGCTAAAACAGGTCAGCAGGACCTCTGGCACGTGGTATACAAATTGTTCTACAAATGAGTGTTCTCTTTTAATACTCATTAGGAAAAAGAATCGGAAGTAGTCTGACTTCATGTGGAATGGACTATTGTACAGATTGTTAGACTTTACTTGATATTACACTCTTAATTGATCTTATTCATTTCCAAGTCCCATTTCCCCTCTTCCCTATTGTTTTTTTTTCTTAAGAACACTTTCTAATAATTCACTTTCATTTGGATATTTATCTCAACATCTGTTTCCGAGTAAGCCAACCGAAGACGTTCTACTCCATTTGGGTCTTTTTACAAAATAACATATCAATTTTGAAAAAAAAAGTTGGGCAATGGTGAATAACTGAAACATGCAGGAAAACAAACACAACCCCACATACAGTGAGATATTTCTGCTCACACAAAGTGTATTCGTTTCGGGCTTTTTAACAGAACTCCCATGCTTTGGTTCTTCTTCTCTGTAAATGTAGTCTCTGAGAACCCAGGCAATAGGTCTCTCCCTGTGTACTGTACATCAGAGTTGAAGGCTTTCTTCTCTTGCGTTTATGCACACAAACAAACAAAAAATTTAAATTGTCTAAGCCAGTGGTAGGCAAACTTATTAGTCAACAGAGCCAAATATCAACAGTACAACGATTGAAATTTCTTTTGAGAGCCAAATTTTTTAAACTTAAACTTCTTCTAATGCCACTTCTTCAAAATAGACTCACCCAGGCCGTGGTATTTTGTGGAAGAGCCACACTCAAGGGGCCAAAGAGCCGCATGTGGCTCGCGAGCCGCAGTTTGCTGACCACGGGTCTATGAGTTTTTTAGGAAGCAACCAAATCCCCCAATGTAAAAGGAAGGCCACCATTGCTTAATGAGAGAACTGATGGTGCTTCCCTGGGGCCCTGCAGGGCCACCAAGTTTAATGTGTCAGCGAAGATAATCGCTCTCTGAGGACTGCTCATTCTAAAGTGGAAAACAGAAGACAAAAGGCAGAAGCCGGAAATGGCGGAGGCACCCCAGTGGCCCACAACCACCATTGCTTTATTTGAGCAGGAACTCAACAGTCCATTGGAAGTCAGCCAGAGTGTCTAGAACCAGCCTGAATGCCTCCAGCAGAATCTTGAGCAAAGGCTACTGGCCAACATCCCAGGAAATGTAAATGAGGCCATTTCCCCTCCTCATCAGTTTGTTCTTTTGCATTGCCTTCACCTAACCTCAGAGAGACCCCATTCTTTCATTTGACCTAGCAAGAGAGATTGCAATGGAAGATAAAGGGTTATGTAAAGGGGCTTGCTGAGGGAATGTTTTGTTGTCTTATTTAGCTGCCTTTAAAAAAATATAATTATATTGGGCTTTTTATAGAAAAGTGTCATGTAATTCAGAATTTTCCCCTTGCCTCCTTCAAAATACTAATATTTTACACAGTATGATTGGGATTAACTGAAATCATGTAGTTGGGTGGCTGCTGAGTTTTAAAATAAAGTAAATGTACTGCTTTCTGAAAGTTTCAGGAACAAAATGGGGTTGCAATGGTTTTTAGAAACTAAAGCAAGTTGTAGAAACTGGGCATTATTACATTGTACCTGAAGGCACTCCTGGTGTTTTGTAATGACAGTGCTAGAATCCAAAGAATGTTTTTCAGGAGAGGATAAAGGGGAGGATAAATGATGATGGAGGAGACTTGACTTGGGGTGGTGAACACACAATATACTTTGCAGATGATGTTTTATAGAGTGGTACTCCTGAAACCTATATAATTTTATTAACTAATGTCACCCCAATAAATTCAATAAAATTTTTAAAAAGAATGTTTTTCAGAAGAGGAGGTATATTCTTTCTTCCTGTCTTTCCCTGTTGCTTTTTATTAGCTATTTATGAACCTGAAGATTCAGTATACACAGACCTTCATGCCCTTGTTTCATAGAATTTGTGGATACGTTTCTACTGAATCAGGCTTGTATAATCAAGCTTATTATGGGCTCAATCACTCACTCCGTCTGTGACTTGGTGGTTTCTTTCTGGCTTAAAAGAAAAAGGTGAATATTTACCCTGGACAGCAATGGCAACAGTAAATCCACATTGAAGCCAGTTTATCCTTTTTCTTATAAAGAATTATTTTCTCACAGGAAAGAAAATCCTAATATATTTCCAACTTTGATGCACAAATAAACATGGGTCATACTTCATATTTACTTGTGTTCAGAAATATAAAATACTGGTACCTGGGCATACGTTTTTCTTTGACAGCAGTAATTCTAGCTTCCTAGAAACTATTTGCTACAGTTTCATTTCACTGTAAAACTTAGAAAAGAGAGGCTTTATGCTTTTCTCTATTAGCTTTGAGGGTAATGGTCAGCAGAGGAAAAGTAAAAAGTATACAAATGAAAACCCTTTATTTGCTGCTGATACCACTTCAGCTACTGCCTTTGTCTAACTAAATGTTCGATGTCTCAGAACCCAAGAAACAAAGCAACTTTTAGTACTAATTGAAGAGATATTAAAATGCGTGGATTGTATATCATGCAATATTTACATCCAGCCTTAATTGAGTTTTTGCTTATAGTAAGGATACTCCTTTGCATGCATTACCTTATTCTTATAACCTTGTGTGGGAAGTAGTTACACCTATGCCTCATAATCTTTGTGGAAGGCATGCTGATCAGTCATGAAGCACAAAGAAAAGGCAAAGTACGCCATGCAGTCAGCAGGCCTCTCCCCAAAGCGATGGCCTGCATCAGGATGGAGTGGAGCATCTGCCTCCATCACAAAATGTGCAAAAATATCCAAGCAAAAACTCATCCTTGTTTTCCTTGCAGATTGCACAGTTTATCTCCAATAACACACACATTCACCGTCACCAAAGCTCAGTGGAATAATTATGAGTATTTACTGAATAGCCCATGCAAAGCCATATGCTGTTGGTGGAAAAAATGTGGAAGAGATACTGAAAACTGGCATAAATAATAAGACTGCAAAGTCAGCCACTTACAGTTGAACAGCCTTAGAAAATCATAGATGCAATGAGAGTGGCTGAGGGCTGTAAACAGAGTAGGGATTTCTGTGAAGCAGAACTCTTTTGACAGGAGAGGAGAGGAACTCCAAAATTTCTGTTAAAAGTCATGGAATTTAAAAAAAAAGTTATTAAAGAGAACTGTTCATATAAATTGTGGTACTTCATACATATAAATATATGTATATATCACTGCATCTTTTTAAATCTGCAATGCTGAAATTTTTAAAAGAAAGTAGGACTCTAAGGATGCAGTAAGTAAATCATATTCAGTAGCATTAGCATTAAGAAACAGTGGCATGCCACTGCAAGGTAACACTAAAAAAAAAATCACCTGTTAAGTTTCATTGGATTTTGCAGCTTACAAAACACTTTCCTACATTTGTTGTTGTTTGATCCTTTTCCCTATTTTATGGATGATAAGATAGATTCCAAGTGTTTAAATGATTCGTCCAAGATTACAAATATGTTAGTGGTAAAAATTGAGCAGGGTTCTAACTTACACCCAGATTTGGCAAATGCATGGTAGCTGAGAGAGAAAAAGAAGTGAAGACTGACAGAATCACAAAACCAAATTCAATGCAAATCAAAACTCTGAGAAACCAAGCTCAGAGGAGAGGATTGAGGACACTACATAACATGGAAGACAGAAAACACAAATTTCCAAGACATAATATTGGGATTAGTGGCCCAGGAACACATGTATAGCCTGAGGCAATACCTTTGTTAGGACTTTAGAGAATTTTGGTGAGTTTATTTGCACCAAACTGTTAACAACTATAGGGAAGCAAAATATCATTGATTGAGATAATGCTCCAGAGAATGGCAGCACCTTATTTTATACAATACAATCAAAAGAGAAGATGCAAGTGGGTTACATTAAATCTACTGATGATAGAGTAGGGAAGAGGGAGAAAGCAAAGCAGGGAGATCTCTGGGATCTTATTTTCCATGTTAATTCACTTAAAAATTACAATGTTTAATTGCCTTTGATCTTTTCTTAATTTTAAACCAATTCCAATTTTTTTCAGAGTTTTAAACCCAATTATTTCAAAATAAACCAGACAGTTTAAGAAACTCTTTTAGTTTCTGAGACATTTATTCTGTTTCTTCTTCATCATTATCTCTCCAACTTTCTTACACTTTTCACCCTCTAACTTATTTTTGATTATCTGTCCATTGTCTGTTCTTTCTACAATGATGTAAGCACCATAAAGATAAGAAATTGTTTTTTTTTTTTATCTTTTCAATCACTGCTATAGCCTCAGCACCTAGAGGCATTCCTGGTATGGAGTAGAAACTCATTAAATATTTCTTTAAGTTATTAATACATACACAATTAGTTGAATTATGATTTCCCCCATCTTCTTTACTAGCTCTTTCTTTTCCTTCTTCAGCTCCTTTACTGTGTGGATTCTATAACACTTAATTGTTTGGATTTTACTCTTAGGATTTTCTTTCTCATTTATCTTTGCCAGTGTTAATTCATGATTCATTATACTGCATTTTATTTGCAGTATCTTTCCCATTTCCACTGCCTACTCTTAATCAATGTGCATGCCCCATGATAGCAAATTCCTTATTTTTTTCCTTGACTTGCTCTCTCTAATTATTCAATGCAGCCTGCAATTTATTCCCACATTACTATTCTTAGAATGCCATTTTAATCAACCCACTCCATTTTTTTTTTAGGAATGTCTATTGGCTCCTGATTCTTATCAAATAAATTACAATCGAGAAAAGAGTACATGCCATGGCTTATTTTTCTGCGAACACACAATCTTTAAAATATTAGTTTGCTCTCTTGATTTATCAACATTTTACCAGAATCAAAGAAGTATCAGGGCAGACTCAGCATAAATAGATCCCTGAAAACATCTTACACTACCCACCTTCCATTTGAGTGAATATATCAAAACATTAGGTTCATGTCATAATTAGAAAGAGAAAAAAAGACTCAATGACCAGGTGACCTTGAAAAATAAATTTTCATATTCTAAAATGCTATTTGACTGAAGATTCTTATTATCTGTAAAAAAATTGACACTATTCTGTCTCCCTTTTAAAACCTTTATTTTATCAACTAAACAAGTGTTGAGGATATAGGATAATCTACTAATTGACTTCTTAAATAACCACATTCTTTTTCTTATGAATTTCAAGTATATCTAAGTTGGCAATTAATCTAAGGATTTTAGAAAAACCTAAATAAATATTTTTTAAAAAGCTAAGCAAAAATTAACTCACATATTTAACTTCTTTTTTCAATAACATGGAAGTGCATTCTGTTTTAAGTATATTGACATATTAGCTATTCTTCCTTCCCCCTAAAACACAAACAACAACACAAAATCTTCCATTTTAAAAAAAACACCTAAATTAAAATACTTTATTTTTTTTATTGATTTGAGACAAGGAGAGAGAGAGAGAGAGAGAGAGAGAGAGAGAGAGAGAGAGAGAGAGAGAGACATTGATTTTGTTGTTCCACTTATTTATGCATTTATTGGTTGTTTCTTGTATATTCCCTGACCAGGGGTGAAACCCACACCCTCGGCATTTCAGGACAACACACTAACTGAGCTACCAGCAAGGCAATACATTTTATACTCACCTTTAAAAAAATTAACATCCTTAATGAACAGTAACATGTTTACATACCAGGAAAGTAAGGAAAATCCTCAGAGAACGAAAAAGGAAGTATCAATGCATAGCACTAAATGAAGTTTGAAGTTCACTGTTGCCTTTTGCCCATGTGATCCTGGTGGCTCAGGGTAGAGGTCTTCAAACTACACTGTATGCTTCCAGATTACACTAAAGCTTTCTGGTGGATGTGAGCACGAGCAACAGCCTTACACAAATCACTTTACACACTAACTTCCATCTGTATATTTTTCTAAAATTCATCTACTTGAGAATGTTCCTATGGTCAAAGTTCCCAGAAACTTGGCCATTTCTAGTTTCCCTCCTGCCCTTTCCTAATATAATTATTCACTTTCCACAAGAAAAAAAGTAAAGATCTTAACCCACCTGAATTTGATTGCATTGCATGTTTCAAGTATGTAAACAAAGCTTCTGAAGAGTTTTAAAGAATAAGAAAAAGGAAACAAGAAAAGGAAAGAAAAAAGAGATAAGGTTAAAAAAAAAAGAACAAAAAGATTCAAAACAAATCAAATATTCAAAAAGGACAATCCAAAATAATCTTGTCTGACCAGTCTCTGTAATCAAAAACTGCCTCTGCTACTTTTTTTTGGCATTTCAAATGAGAAGGTAAAAATATCTCCTTTTTTTCTGAGATATCAAAGTTATATCTTTGATTAAAAAAACATCAGAAATAAGTTAAACATTTTTTTGACTTATAAGAGGAATTTTCATTAAATTTTGGCAATATATTATTGGACACAAAAAAATTCTTACGCATTTTTGTTTGTTTGTTTGGGTGCAAGTTGGCTCACTATCAACAGTCAAAAATTTGCTCATTAATTTGTTCATTCATGTACTTATTTGTTTCATATTAATCTATTTGGAATATGTTGAGGATTCCACTATAAATCATGTGCTTAAGAATAATTCTTAAAACATATATTTTTATTGATTTCTTAAAACATATATATTTATTGAAGGAAGAGGGAGAGAGAGATAGAAACATCAATGATGAAAGAGAATCATTGATTGTCTGCCTCCTGCATGCCCCCTATTGGGGATCAAGCCAGCAACCCAGGCATCTGCTCTGAATGGGAATCGAACCATGACCTCCTGGTTCATAGGTTGATGCTCAACCACTGAGCAACACTGGCCAGGCATTAATAACAATTTTTAACTAATATTTTGTAAGACCTTAATTTATTAATGGCCCATATACTCTTGCCATTTGCTGTTAATTTCCATTGAACCTTGCTCTATTCTAGCAATAAGTCATATTCATCTATGAGTACTTGAATTTTTAAGAGACCTACCTATTTCATTAACTAATACATTTCCAGTAAAATTTTATTTTTTATGTTTTAATCAATTGTGTACTATTAATAATCATACAGTAATTTAATACAAAGGAACTTTGTTAACATTTAGAGCTTTATAGGGGTTGAAAAATCAATTTCAATTTATAAATGTAATTGACTTGAAGAGAAGTATAATAGAAAGAGCCACAAAAATTCATGTATAAAATATAGCATAATGGGATGAATTTCTGTGTAGGAAACGCCATGCAACTATGAGTTGGTGAAAAAAGGCACAGAGTTAACTGAAAATGATCAAGGTACTCATGTAGGAGTGCTTGGATCATGACCTGAGTGGAATTCTTTCTTTCTTTTCTCAGAAGAGGCTGTATCAGAAATGAGTTTCCCTGCAGACTGGTGCTTTTTACTCCTTACAGGGGGTCTATAATTTCCCCTTGGCCTCAAGACTTCCAGGTGATAAGCAGCTGGTATTCCAGGTACTTTTTGTAAAATGCTGTCATTCACATCTAGACCTCCAGTGTACAAGTTATTTATGTGACTCTTCACTAATAAGGCTGCTCTCATGTTTAACCTACAAAGAGAAAAATGGGAGAGAATGTCCACCCACTGGAATATAACCTATTCTGTATGGTCCTCTCAATGGGACAATGGGAATATAGGAGCTCATGCCTTCTCAGTGGCTGACTCTGGACTTGTTAGCTTCCCAAATGAAATGTATTGCTAACCCACATCATGGATTGTGGAATCTTTGCACAAGAGTTTGAGCTACTCATGAAGCCATTTTAGCATAGAAAATGATGTAATAATATTTATGAATGTTAAAATGTAACATTACAATATACTTTTACATGGATAATGGTGGGTATTAAATCAATATTTATTGAACACATTTTAAAGAGTAAAGTAACAGTTTTATTCTAAAATTTCAATATTAAAACACAAGAAATTGGGTATTTTGCAAATATTTAAAATTTAGGTTAAAAAATTTAGATATCATAGATTTACAACTTATCAAAATTCCTTTAAGGTATATGCAAACAAAAATAAAATTTCATGAACAATAATCCAGATATATAATTTTAACTGATCATGCAAGGCAGGAGGTGTGGGTATGGGAGTTTTATAAACCAGGGAGAGAGTCAGAACTGGAAGGACCACATGTTCAATGAAAAATGAATTAGAACAAAACAGGAACCAAAAGAGAAGACTCCAAGGTAACCTGCCTGACTTAGCTTTGTTGTTGTGTGTAAGTTTACTCTCTTAAATTCATAACCACAGGCTACCTCTCATGTAGTTTTGGAACTACAATCATGTTACCAATGTAATCCCCAAATCTCCAGGCTGAGTATATTGCTGAAAGTGATTTGAAGTTGATGGTACTCCAGGCACACAGCAGAAGCAAATTGAAACACTCTCTGGAGAAGCATACTTTAAAACTAGTCTCAAAGAATTTTCTCTTATAAATCTCTAAGGAATCTGGGCTTTCAATATGAAGAGGTGAGATATCAACATCAGAAATCAACAGAAACAACTCAAAATGGAGTGATTTGGTAATAATGAAAATATTTATTTACATTACTGAAAAGCAAAAAATGTTTATTATCATTAAAGAAATAAAGTTGAATCTTAAAAGTATAATGTAAAATAAGTGACTATATTTCCTAGGGCAAGGGAAACAAAGAAAAAAATAAACAAATGGGACTACATGGAACTAAAAGGCATCTGCACAGATAAAGAAACCATCAACAAATGAAAAGGGAGCCCACTATATGGGAAAACATATTTGCCATGATACATCTAATAAGGGGTTAATTTAAAAATTATTTTGTGTGGGTCGCATAAAATGAAAGGTCAAAGAACAGAATAGAGCCCACAAATAGTTCTATATAAAAATGTCAGTTGATTTTTGACAAAGGTTTGAAATTAAATGGGAAAGATACTCGATTAGAATGATGTTCAAGCACTTATTAGTAGAGAACTTTTGCAAAAACAAAACAAAATTTCCACAATTACCTCATTCACACACACAGAGAAATTGACTCAAGATGAATCATAGGCTTCAATGTAAGATGAAAAACAAAAACTTCTGGAAGAAAATATAAGAACAAATCTTAAAAATCTTGGGTTTGGAAAAGATTTTATAAGTATACAAAAAAGCAGGATTTATAAAAAAAATTCAATAGATTGTTAAGCCAATTTTAAACCTTTTGCTTCTCAATAGAGACCACTTAGAATAAAAAGATATGGGCAACCCAAAAGAAAATATTTGCAAAACACATATCTGGATATTAAATAAAGAACATACAAACAAAGGAGATATTCACCAAAGAAATTATATGGATGGTGCTATGGACTGAACTGTGTCTCTCCAAGATTCTTATGTTGAAGTCTTAATTCTCAGTGTGGCTGCATTTAAAATAAGTAGCATTAAATAAGATCATGAAGGAGGATCCCTGATCTGATGGGAGTAGTGACCTTAGGAGATATCAGAGAGTTCAAGCTGTCTCTTTCTGCCATGTGAGGACACAGCCAGAAAACTATTCTCTGCAAGCCATAAAAGAGAGTTGTCACTGGAAAGCACACAGCTGGTACCTTGATCTTGGACTTTCCAGCCTTCAGAACTATGAGAAATACATTTCTGTTGTTTAATCCACCCAGTTTATTATATGCTACTATGGCATTGAACTGACTAAGATAGATGGAAAATAAGCACATCATAATATGGTTAGCATTATTTGTCATTAGGAAAATAAAAAATAAAACTACAAGAGATATCAGTACACAGATGGAAATGGCTAAAATTAAAACACTGACCATGCCAAGTGTAGAAAAAGTTGTAAAGTAAATAGAACTCATATGCACCACTGGTGGAAATATAAAATACTACTACCACTCTGATAGATAGCTTGAAAATTGCTTAAAATGTTAAACATATACCTAGGAGCCATTCCTCTCCTAGTATTTACCCAAGAGAAGTAAAGTCATGTGTCCTCACAAAGACTCAAACATAAATGTTCATAGATATTTTTTATAATATTAAAAGCCTAGGGAAAAAATCCCAAATGTTTATCAACCAGAGAACTGATAAACAAATTTTGGTATATTAGTACAATGGAATATTACTCATCAGTAAAAAGGAATAGCTATTGACACATACAACATGGATGAATCTTACAATAATTATACTAAATGAAAGAAGGCAGATAAAAAATAGTACAAATAGGGACAAAAAAAGAGTACGCATGTACAATTCAATTTATACACAACTCTGGAAATTGCAGATCAGTGAGGATAGGGGATGGGAAGCTAAGGTAGTAAGGAGCCACTATGAAATGATAAGAGGACATTCTGAGGGGTAATGTGGTATTGATTTTAGTGATGTATAAATATGTTAAAATTTATCAAAGTATAAAATTTAAATATGTCAAGTTTACTATATATTCATTATAAAGAAAGATGTACAAAATCAATCTATCAAAAAACCCTCATAGACACAGACAACAGTATGGTGGTTACCAGAGGGAAGGAGGGAGGGGATTACTAAAGGGTGAAGGAGATTAAATATAAGATGATGGAAGAAGATTTGACTATGGGTAGTGGGCACACAATACACTATGCAGATGATGTATTATAGAATTGTACACTTGATACCTACATAATCTTATTAACCAATGTCACCCAATAAATTTAATTTAAAAATTAAACTAAAGAGAACAAAAAAGAAAGTTTAAAAACCATGGCACAACCTAAATCTCACTATTCAATAAACTTCTGATAACAATTCCAGGCAAATGCATATTTAAATTAAATTAATTAATTAATAAAATATATATATTTTTATTTTTAAAAAATATTTTTAATAATTTAGAGAGGAAGGGAGAGGGATAGAGAGGTAGAAACATCAATGATGAGAGAAAATCATTGATCAGCTGCCTCCTGCACGACTCCTACTGGGGATTGTGCCTGCAACCCAGGCATGTGCCCTGACAGAATCAAACTGTGACCTCCTGGTTCAAAGGTTGAAACTCAACCACTGGCCAGGCAATAAACACATTTTTAAAGGTTGTATTATGTGGGCAATATGTCTTCCCACATTTCTGATCTATTTGTTTAATATTCACTGTCTTTCTTAACCTCTAAAACAAGCCCTATAGTAAGGTCTAATATTATCTACCAGCAGTGTGTATTAATAAGGATTTATGGGAGCAAATATAGGTTAATTAATTCTATCACTCAGCTTCTCCTTGCTATTCTGACAGTGGAACTGCTTTTCTTAGGTTCTTGTTACTCAAAGTGTGAATTTTGAGTAAACAATGTCAATATCACCTCAGAACTTGTTATAAATACAAAATACCAGGCCCTACTTCAGACTTAACGAATCAGAATCTACGATTTAATAGAATGCCCTGTTTATTCTTATTTAAAACTTGACAACATTGGCCTAACTACAACCTCAAGTTCCCAGATGCCAGCCAAGGTCAAATCTTAGGAGCAGTCTTTCTAAGGATAGCAGTCTGAGTCCCTCTATTAACTCTTCTGCAGATAGCCCAAACCAAAGAACTTGACAAGCCAATGATTTAATTAGTAAGTTTTTCCCATAAGGGCATGCATGTATTAATGTATTTATATTCTATGGTAATTATATTACTTGATAAAATTGTGGATTTAAGTATGTTAAATGTTATTCTTAATTTACCACACTCAACAATTTAACACTTTAGACCAATGGACAAGTACAGATATAAAGGCAGATTAAAGATGGCAGATATGCAAAGTGTATTGTTCTCTTTATGGGGTTTTGATGACACTTTTTGTACTTATAAGTGGAATATTTTAGTATTAGTTCTAGATTTTTTTGGTTTTGAAACAAAATCAGAAATCTTCCATGAGTAGTGACTCAGACAAACCTTGATGGTATTCAGCATCCATTTCCTGTCCTTCCCCAAACCTTTCTCTCATCTATATTGTAGGATGGAATGCATTGTTGTAATATGCGAGGTAATTTATGTCTACTTCCAAGAGTGGGCCATATGTTTTTTGAAATTTCTTGCATATTATTATTATTCCCCTAGGTGGGAGTGGCCACTAAAAATCTTATTTATGAGAGCTATCGAATTCCAGGTTTTGTAGGAGAAGAGAATTAGAAAGAAAAATTTTACTGAAAAAAAATGGGAAGTACTAAAAACAAATAATAGTTTGGAACTCCAAATGTATGCCTGTCATGATTTTTACTTCTTCAAAAAGGTCAAAGATATATAGGGATCAATGTTAAGTATGTGCAAAGTAATTTAGGTGATAAGAGGGATAAACCTTTATATACATCCTTTTCAATACTTAATGAAGTAAAATTCAGCTCATAAAGGTGAATGTAAATGATGCAAATGTAATCTTGTTCACAAATTTCCTCTAGCCATTTAAAATGTTTACATAGCAAACAAGTCATGGGATCCAAATATGCCAGAGAATTAATGTGATAGTTGGGAATAGTTTACTTTCACCTTATATTAGCAGAGAGAACCATGAAAAACTTGAGAGAAAATTACTCTGGGTATACATTTGTTGTGTGAAATACAAAACATTTTAATACATATAATTTTCAATTGCTAAGCATGATAAATTATATGGAATACATTTTAATCATTATAAAGCCTTCATCCAACAATAACCAATAAAAATCTATCATATATCTGAACTTTATGAAAAACTGTTAAATTATTATAATAAGTATACTAAAATATACACAATTTTTATCAGAATAAAAATCACAAGTAAGAACTATTTAGCATCAACAATATGTAATTAAGTAAAAGTTTGAAATGAAATTAAGAATAAAATTAAATCTCCATGTATTTTAATAGTTTAAAAGCACCAAAATCAACAGATATACACAGTATAAAATTCAGAATAAATTCAGCTGAACTTAATGGTGTATTTGATGTGGGTCTGAATTTAGCAGAACACACCTTTACGTGTTCATTTTCCCATAATGACTAGTTTAATCAAACTAATTTTAGAAATTTTAATGTTTTCCCTCCTTAATCACTTTAACCACCCTAAAAAATTGTTTTCATTTTGTTTCTCCAAAATATATTCATATTAAAGCTTTAGCATGTTTAAATATCTTCACATGCAGTTGTTTATACTTCCCAGTCCAGATATTCATAACTTCACCATTACTGGGAAAAATGATAACGTTTAACTATTGTGTATTTTAAAGAATTACTTGTGGGGAGAAATACAATTTCTTTTAAAGTGGTAGATAATTGAAAGTGTGGCATATATCAGTCAATAATAATCATTGAACTTTAGAAAGTAAAACAAGGGGAAGACAAACCTTTTAAATATAAATTATTTAGAAGTAATTATAATTGGTATTGCAAGTGGTATTGGAATTCAATGAAATAATATTTTTTAAACATTGTGAAGCGTTTGAATGGCTAAAATTAAGTAGATGTTGGGGCAGTCCTCATACAAGTGTGTAAGGTTTAAGTATCTTCTTAAGTAATTTATTTTTTGAGAAAATTTTGCATTATGGAAGCATGAAAATATCTATAATGTTTCAAATCAGTGACTGTCCACTTACAAGTCAACTTAAAATATATTTTTCTTCTCTCTGTCATTAATTACTTTGGGGATGGCTGAAGGCCATTAAATTAGGCACATTTTAAATCCCTAGTAAGCTTCCTAATTATCTCTGCTCTCTCAATTGTTGCACTTTTCAAACATATTGTAGTCCCTTTACTTTTACAGTGCTGCCATAAAACAGTGTCCACATTTAAAATGCTGTAATGAGAGGGTAGATTTATTCTATTTCAGTTAAGCTAGAGATTTTATTTCAAAACTACTCAAACCTATCATATAATCTCTAAATTGCTTTATACACAATCCTAGCAAATGCTATGTCATGGGATGATATTGTATTTTTACGTTAAAATTATGCAAATTTTAATTTGAATGTTAAATGAGAGAAACTCCCAGTTGCCATAAGCAGTTTGGACTTCCACTGTAATTTACAGTCATGCAATTGAGCCATTTGAAATAGATCTTTTAAATTAATGCTAACGCTATCTTATTATATGGTTCTAAATAATGTGACAGGCTATCATTTGTCTCAATAAGTTGCTGGCATTATGACTGACAAGCAGATTAGAATAAAGCCAGAAACAGAAATTTCTGATAAACACGCACTTTTTGTTGCTAATGGATATAATTGTGTAGTTTTTAGTTTCCAGTAACCCAAGGACTAGAAGAACAGACACAGGAGCTTGGTGAGCAAGAAGTTCATCATAAAAGGTGTCATTTTGTTATTGCATCTGGAGGCACAAGCCAATTTTTTCAGTGACAATGCCTCTATGTAATATGAAGTGTTGTATAATAAAAATAATAAATTGCTCTGTTGTCTTTCTATCACCAGGTCACAGCAAGAAATAAAACCAGAGAAGCCTAAGTAAAAAAAGAGAAACCATATTGTTCCAAAGTTCATATAATCTCCTTCATTATCTTTTAAAGTTGCTCATGTTAAAATAAAGTTGATTTGTATTACAGTCAATAAACTTTCTTTAAAGAAGAATTAAAGCTATGTGGAGGCTGCTTGTTTGAACATATGGAATGCCTTACTTACTGTACAGATATTTTATCTCCTGGTTAAATTCCCATTTTCTCATGATTACTAATGATGTTTTCTTCTTCTGACGATGGCTTTGAAGAGGCCAGCTAACTCAAAAATCAGTTAGCATTATCATTAACTCCTTAAAAACATTTTGTGGAGTTATTGATCACTTACAGAAATAATTTTGAAGCCTAAACATTGTGCACTTAACAAAATGAATACATGTCATGCACATATCATGTATGTGTCCTGGAAAAGATTAAAAACTTATTTGCAATGATTATTTATAATACAAATGAGCATAATAAATAATAAATATGTCTTTGTAGCACTTAAACCATTACAAAATAATTTGTTTAAGTAGTTTAATGTCTACCTCCCCATTAGATTGCACATTTTATGAGTGTAGAACAGTATGCCCTTCACCACAATATCTCCATTGCATGATGTTGTATGATAGTATTTGTTAATATATCCTAAATAAATGTTTATTTAATTAATGAATAAAAAATATTTACTATTGACTAAATCCTCATTATGAGTAAGGTGACCACTCTGTTTCACACGTTGGTTCTCATATCATAATTCTCCTATTTTGTGGACAGAGTATTATAATATGTTTGTTAATTTACCATGTGTAGAAATCCTTTAGGGTCAGATAATTGCTGAGAATCTGCAAAGTATACTCCCATAAGCTTTAATGATGGTGAAGGATATGACACAGCATGCAAAAGAAAGAGCAAGTAAACAGAAGGTTTGAAAACCTTTCAGACACAACTCCCTGGGTCCTTTGCACAGGATGTACTTCTCTTGAGATTATGAATTAGCAAAATATGTGCAAGTTACTCTGTTCTCAGGAAAGCCAAGGTATGAGTGTACTGAGGATTTTTTATACCCAACTGGTGGCAAAAAGCACTATTCAATACATTATCAAAAACAATGTAAACTGTGCTGCTATGAAGATAGGGGTGCATATGACCTTTCTGATTGGCGGGAGTGGGGGGTGGGAACGAGAGGGGAGAGGTCAATGGGGGAAAAAGGAATCATATGTAATACTTTAAACAATAAAGAATTTTAAAAATCCTATATAATAAAAGCCTAATATGCAAATTGTCCTCTCAACCTGGACTTCAATCAGGGGTGGGGCCGGCCAGCCAACTGCCTGCAGCCCCTCCCCCAGCTGGCCCCACCCATGATCAGTCCCCCTCCTGCCAGTGCCCTCTCCCTCCCCCGCTGGCCCCGCCCTACCCATGTATGAATTCGTGCACTAGGCCTCTAGTAAATAAATAAAATGGAGTATAAAAAATAAACAATGTAAACAATCTCTGTATAGGGAGCCTCCGGGGACTTTCAGACTTTTAACAGATCATCATAAATCACCACTAGCTACATCGGTTCTTATTTTGGCCACCTGTCAGTACCATGACTCGAGGCATCCCTGGAGATAAAAATCCATCCAAAAAGGACCAGCCTCCTTGCACCCAGTGTCCACCACATCCCGAAGAACTCTTCCCAGGCTTGCATGGTGTCATCTCCAAGCCGATGCTTCACAGGAAGACCTTCAGAAACATTTTATTTGAGTTTCTGCTTTTCTTCAAAGTCTGTAGTGTAGTCACATATTTAGATAATATTTTGGTTTTGTTTTACTGGTCGCTAATCTTACTTTAATATATGAATCTTATTCTTAAACTTCAAGAGAAAACTTTATCTTCATTATAGAATCTCCATTACAATTTCCCTTATAAAGGGGCATTTCAGATTCATTTAGTGAGAAAAGTTTTGTGTGCCAATGTATAGTCTCCATTTTTCAACAGAAATCACTGAAATATATTTTTTTACTTTTTGAGTATTGAGAAGATGTTGTAAGCTTTTCTTTGATTTATTTTACACTAAACACGGTCTGTGCCCAGTCTATCTCTCCGGCCTATATTATACAACTCTCCACTCAGCACTAGCCACACTGGGAACACCAAGTATGTTACTATTACATGGGCTTTGCACTGGATCTTGTCTGTAGCTTTTCCCACATATTTGTCTAATTTGTGCCTCATTTCACTCAGGCCTCTGCTGGAATGCACCTTATTAGAGAGAGTCTCCCTGACAAGTATGTCTGAAATAGCACATTGCAATCATTCCTCAACCCCTTACTATGCTGCTTTCATTTTATTGACATTATGTTTTGGGGAGTGTTCCATGACCAACTATTCATTTAGTAATTTGATAAAAGAACTCACAGGACTCAGATGTATCATTCTCAAGGTTACAGTTTATTACATAAGGGTTTACAGAGCAGGATCAATAAGGGGAAATGATGAATCAGGTGGACTCTGGAGGAGATGAGGTGCAGGTTGCTGAAGGCCTCTCCCTTAGGGGTCACACAGACCATCCTGATCTCCTAGCAACAAACTGCTACAACACATAGATGGTTCTGCCCAGGGGAGTCAGAGTGAGTCTCAAAGTCCAGGTCTTACATAGAGAGCTGCTCACGTAGACACATACCAGCCAGCCACGATTACTGAAACTCCAGACCCAGAAGGAAAACAGGTGTCCACCGTATATCATACTGTTTTCACAGATTGGAAAGACAAGCAAGAAGTATGGTTCAGTGCCACAGGCATTGAAATATCCTGACCAATTAGTAACGCAGGGAAGTCTGCATAGGATAAGTTCCCAGGGCTAACCAAGGGTCACCATGGGAAAGAGGGGCACAATATCAGGTCTGCTGCATTAGCCTTTTCCTGCCCACCTTATCATCAATTGACCTATTGCATGTATATGAGTTTATTGGTTTAAATTGCCTACTTCTCCCACTGGACTAAACTCTATGAGGACAGAGACTTTGTCTCTTTTGTTTGTTACTATATCATTTTGTTGTTGTTTTTTTCCTGATCTAAAACAACACAATTTATTATCTCAAGCTCAGGAGGTCAGAAGTCCAAAATAGATCTCCCTGGGCTAAACTCTAGGTATCAGCAGGACTGCATTTCCTTCTGGAGGCTGTAGGGGAGAATCCATTTCCTTGCTCATTTGGATTATTAGCCCAATTCAGTTCCTTGTGGTTGCAGGACTGAAGTCACCTTTTCCTTGCTGGCTGTCAGCTGATGGCCATTTCAGTTTCTAGAGCCCAGCCATATTACTTCATTCATGGCCCCCTTTCTCCATCTTCAGAGCCAGAAATGGTTGGTCAAGTTCCACTTACGCTTTGGCTCTCTCGTGTCTCTTATGTCACATCTCTGTGATTGCAGCCAGGAAAGGTTTTCCACTTCTAAGATATTACATTTGGACCCACCTATATATATAAAAGGCTAATACGCAAAGTGTCCCCTTATGAGTTCGATTGCTCACTATGATGTGTGCTGACCACCAGGGAGCAGCACAGAATGAAGGAAGGCCCTGGCCGGCAGCCAGAAAGCCCCGATAAACTCTAATTCCTGGCCACGCCTAGGGACCCTACCTGTGCACAAATTTTGTGCACCGGGCCCCTAGTATGGATAATATAGGATAATCTTCTTATTTTAAAGTCAGCAGATTAGGCCCTGGCTGATGTGCCTCAGTTGGTTGAGCATTGGTCCATGCATCAAAAGGTCTCCAGTTCAATTCTGGTCAGGACACACGCCAGGGTTGTAGGCTTGATCCCCAGTAGGAGGCATGCAGGAGGCAGCCAATCAATGTTTCTCTCTCACATCAATGTTTCTCTCTCTTTCTCTCCCTCTCCCTTCCTCTCTCTCATTTTCCCTTCTCCCTTCCTCTTCCAGGTATTTCTCCAGTAGCGCAGACTTGGAAATTGGACGGCCTCATGTCAGACCCAGGAGATGTAGGATGGCGTTGTGCACTGATTTAAGAAAAGTATCTTTGGTTTGGGCAGTGGGAAGTCAGAGTGGACTAGAGCAGACACTGAATCTGTTGGGGTCTTGATCTTGGGCTTCCCAACTTCCAGAACTTCTTTCCCTCCTGAAGTGACTGTTATCACTTCACAGACAGCAATTAATTTGGCCATAATATCACCGTACTTCCAGTTCCCACTGCGAGGAGCTAGTAGGACGAAAAGGTGTTCACGGAGCGCATCCAGGTCCTGACAGCGACCAGCAGCCTTCCAGGCACAGAGAGTCCTGACAATGTCTGTCCAGGGTCTTCCCCCTGTTCTCCCGGTGACCGCAGCCGCCTGGCCAGGCAGCGAGACCCGGCGCTCTGCTCCGCCTTCGGAAGACGCTCCAGCCTCTGCCCTCCTGGGATTTCCCACCGAGATCCCCTTCCTCCGTGGAAACACGCCCCGCAGGTCCGACCCAGGAACTCGGGCCGGGCGGGGTCGGCTGGTACTACATCTTTTATGTTTAGTGTAGTGACCGGTGTAGAAGAGTCATTTCAGACTATTTGTTAAATGCAAACACGGATGAACACTCATTGACCTCTGCCTGGTGGGGTTCAAGTATGCATCGGTGAAAGACAGAAAAGGATGAGAGGGTCACAGAAGAAGGGCATGTCGGGAATGATATGTTATGGGTATGAGTATGGAAAATGAGATATGAGTGCTGTGCCTCATTTTGCCTCCCCTCTCTGAAAAAAAAAAGAAAGGAAGGAAGGAAGGAAGGAAGGAAGGAAGGAAGGAAGGAAGGAAGGAAGGAAGGAAGAAGAAGAAGAAAGAAAGAAAGAAAGAAAGAAAGAAAGAAAGAAAGAAAGAAAGAAAGAAGAAGGAAGAAGAAGAAGAAGGAAGAAGGAAGAAGGAAGAAGGAAGGAAGAAGAAAGAAAGAAAGAAAGAAAGAAAGAAAGAAAGAAGAAAGAAAGAAAGAAAGAAAGAAAGAAAATTCAATCCCAGATAGAAACTTAAACAGAGCAGGTCACATTTACAAAATGTTAGTAAATGCAAGGTGATCATAAGAAGAAAGGGGAAGCTATTCACCATATTTTCTAAAAAGGGCTTTAATTGTGAATTACATTCAGATATGACATAAGGAAGGTGGTTAGGTAGGTCAGGCAGCTAAAGGACTTACTGTGAAAGGCTTTGAAATCTTTATAGAAACCCATCACAAAAGGAAAAGATCACTTTTTATCCTGCGTTCTTTAGGTTCTTTAGCTCTGATTATGCCACATTATGAAGTGGACTAACTGATCCTTTTCAGGGCCTCTTCAGATCAGAGGATTATTGCTAGACTATTCCCATTCTGTTCTCCACGGTGGCTGCATGTGTGATAACTATTATTCTGGACTGGATGAGGCATAAGAATGCACAAAATGCATATTATATCATAGTTTGAGATAAAAATAATATTTTTGCACAGATATTTCTTTGTTTTTTTCAAACTCTGATGTAATTTAAGCTTACTGAAACAAAATTATGATCTCGAGTTTAAGGATGTGAGGTATATGCGATAGAAAAAACTGAATGACATAAAATAAGGATGGGATAAAGAAGAATGACATGCATTGCCCAAAGAATGACATAGTTAAAAAAATAAGAAAGGCTAACTTACACATGTTGGGAGAAAATAACTTTTATAATTATTGTAGTGGAAAAATATGATACATATCAAAAAACATGAAAATTCACGTGCTCAATAAATATTTATTGATATTGCTGTATATATTTTTTAATCTGTAAAGATGTTCTCAATGAAATTTTACCAGAAACTTTTGAAATAACCTATGCTTAGAGAAAATAACAATAATAATCAGCTTTTAAACACCTATGAGTGTCTAGATTTTGTTATATACCTGTGTGGATTCTTCTTAAAGTTATTAAAAACCAAACAAAAATTGTAAAATTTGACAAAGGCATGCATTGGAAGTGATAAAAGGCAAAAACACCTGGGCTATTTTGCAGGCATCTTAAACACAATGAAACAGAACAAATGAACTTGCAGCCTCTGTTTGGAAAGAATGAACGATCAGTGATGAGCAATTTTTCACGGAAAATACCTTAGTAAGAGAGCAAGGAGTGCGAGTCTCCTAGAGCCCTCAAGCATTCACTCAGCACTTTTCATCCATTATACCTCCCGTTTCACTCCTTTAGTCACAGTTTAAACTATTTCCTTAAAAGATGGTTCAGAGTCTAGGAACACACAGCATAAATACAGACTTCTCAAATTAACAAAATAAAAACTTCCCAGTATCCTGCCTAAAGTTGTGTATTTTATAAAGACAGTGGGAATTCAAATTTGTGGTGTGTATTTTCTGGATACAGGCTGCCTCTTAAATGTTAATCTGAATGAATGAGCTGATTTAGAAACACAGAAAGGTGTAAGGCACATTTTATGCTGCCTTGCTCATTAAACCTGTGTGACTTAGCACCAGTTCCGGTTGGTTTGGGAATAAAATGTAGTCAAGAAAAATAACTAGAATTCTTACACAAAACCATTGTATGTTTTTACATGTTTCTGGAACAGAGGATGATCTTGTAGGAAAGAATCTGTTTACAGGTGACATGGAAAACGCAAATACTCTCGATTGTGATCATTAAAAACTCCATTGGGCTTCTCCTGAGAATAAAGATTTGCCTCAGGACGTGATTCTAATGAGGATAATTAAATTCTGCATACCTAAAGCACCTCTCTGATTCCACCTTGGAGAAGCCATTTCTTTTCTATTACATACTGTTGTTGTTCCAGGATCTGAAACTAGCTGTCGTTCAGCCCATACATAACTGCATTTTAGTGGTGGGCAAAGTGTTAACTTTATATGCGAAGTAGAAAAATGCTTCCATATGAGAATTTTTATCATAAATTTGCATTATTAATATGGATACTTTATTTTTTGGAATGATATGATTGAAAATATGTATTTAATACCATTTTGAGGAAATAAAAATCAGCTAGAAGAGCAATATGATAAATATTTTATAACTGTCATCTATATTTGATATAACTAAAATAAGTTATATTAAAAACATAAAGTATAAATCATTTTTCTAAAAATTTAATATATCAATATATTGTATTATATTATTTTTTCTACAGCAATGTTGAATTTCAGAGTCTCACCCCTCCAACATCACTGGTATAGCATCGAGTTTGTAACAGCTTGTGTCCATGTTTAATTTAAACCAGGACTATTTCAAGAGAGAAACAAATTTCTCTTTCCAGCAGGTCTCTCTCTCATGTCTACTTAAACCGGAAACTATCATTCTCAGCACAGTTAAAGCAGACGAGCAGAGAAGAATCTGCAAAGCTGCTTCTTTGTGTTTGCATTAAGCAGTTCTGTTAGCAGTGCCTTGTCTGCCACTCACCCGCCTATCGCTATACGCCAGTATCTAGTTGTGATGCTTCTCTGTCCAAATCCTTGGTATTATTGGGAATGAAGCTTATGTCTGGGAACAGCCTAGTGTTGCTCAATTAATCAACCAGGTACATCTCATTAGGATGATTGGCAGCTGGCCCTGGCCCATGTGACTCCCTGGGTTGGAGTGTCCTCCTGTACACCAAAAGGTGGCGGGTCCATTTCCAATCAGGGCACATACCTGGGTTGTGGGTTCAATCCATGGTCGGGGTGTATACGGGAGACAACAAATTGATGTTTCTCTCTCACATAACAACTGTCTCTCCCTCCCCCCCTTCTTCTCTCTAAAATAATTTTTTTTTAAATGATTGACAGGTGAACGATGAAGTTTTGGTGGAAATAGTGGTAATAAAGAAGGCCAGCCACCCTCAGAACAGAACAAGTTCTCCTGTCTATGGCACTTGTACCTTATCACCCAAGGGGAGCAGTGAGCAGGCCACTGGAAGGTCTGCCTCTTGCTGGAAGGAAATATCCAGGCTTAGACTACCAAAAATGGTGTAAAGTTTAATTGCTTATAAAAGTGTAATTAAATGGAAGTTTTGTGATTATACTTGCTCTTCTCCCCAAGTGTATTACCCCTGTACTATTGCAAGCCTGATAGTCAACATGGCATGAAATTACACTGCGGTCTTAATTCCACAAATGTATGTGTTGTCTAGTTTCAATTCCATTTTACTCTGAATTTCAGTTTCATCTAAATCATAGGTTAAAGGGAACATTCAAAAGCAGTTTTATAAGTTTCCAACAAGGTTAATGAAGTTCAACACTTCAGTTGAATCAGAAAATGATAGAAAAAAAGTATGATGATTATAGTTTCATTTTGAAATAACTGCATAGGGCCAGGAAAAATCATTATAATATCTACATCCTGTAAACAAATCCAGAGCAATTATGTACAATGTCTTTCTTTTTAAAATTTTTGGTATACTTTTATTTAGTGCCTGCAGTCTGGGGGCAAAGCAGTTTTGAATGCAAATGACTTGTAGAATGAGATGCATGTTCTCAAAACATTTATTCAGAATAGCGAATAATTGTCCTCTGCTACTTCCTTCAAATCAATTTCTAATGGGGCTTCTGGGAATATCTGCTTGTCCTATGTTTGTGGTAAAAATACTTTTACACTTAATGTAACTGTGATTTTTTTAAAGAATTAGAAAATTCATGTGCATATAGTATTTCACAACATGAGTTGGAACTGAGAGTGAATTATACTCAAGTTTAACCAACTCTTTTTAAAAAATATTTTTTTTTATTGGTTTCAGAGAGGAAGGGAGGAGAGAGAAACATCAATGATGAGAATTACTGATTGGCTGCCTCCTGATCGCCCCCTAGTGGGGATTGAGCCTGCAACTTGGGCATGTGCCCTGACCAGGAATCAAACCATAATCTCCTGGTTCATAGGTTGATGCTTAACCACTGACCCACATTGGCTAGGCAAGTTTAACCAACTCTTTACAGACAACTTTAAAAACATTAGAACTTAGAAGAGTATTTATTTTTAAAAAAATCACATTTCAAACCATTATGTTAGATTTAAATAGTGCTAATCTCAGAAGCAAAACAATCACAGAGGGGTTGCGATATGTGATTTTATATGTGGTAGTTACCAGCTCAGTGAGGTCCCTAAATATCACTCTTCTGTCAGTAATACATAAGTAGATATTCTCTTTTTATTATGAGTTCTATCTTGCTCACTTAGAAGCAAATAGAATACTAGAATTTTCAGTATTAGTCTCTGACAACTATCATAAAGAGACAGAATATGGAATCTCAATGATAGAAGTTTTCTTTTTTTTTCTCACAAGTTTTATCTAAAGTGGTGCCAAAATCAACATATTTCATTCTCACTGGCATGAGAGAGCAGGATAAGATAGGAGTCCAAAAGGCCAACCATATCATTGTTTCTTGCTTTTTAGGAATTATATTGAGGTTTTGAGTAATTTTTGGTGCCAAGTAAGTTTTTAATTATCTGATTTATCACTTAAATTGGTGGATCACTTTTGTTCATGTGACCTGGTAGAAATCTTTATATTGCGAAACATATTACCATTTTATTTGCCTAAAAACAATTCTAGTACAGTCTGAGGTATTTATAAATCATGTGACTTGCCATTTGGGATTTGCTTCTAAACAATGCAGATGGGGAGATGGGGAAGGCATGTAGATGGGAAAGAACTACTCAGAGACTGATGTTTGTTGGGCACAAGGAAATTCTTTATATTAGTCTGTCCACTTTTATGTATGTTTGAAATCCTCCTTAATAAACATTAAAAATATCTTCTACCTTAGGTGGTCTGTAGGCTGGATCCAATCAGCCAACATTTGACCCACACAGTGCTTAAAAACTGGGAAAGGCCACTTAATAATCTGAGATTCCAGATATTCTTGAAAAGTCGGATGTGGCAACATTGAGAAAAATGTCCCCTCATAATAAACACTTAGTGCAGAGTAGTAGCTGCGTCCTCTAAGAAAATACATGCATTTGCTCTGGCCCTGGAGCACTCCTAATGTATTGTGTTTGGCTGGCTTTACTTATTTACTTTGCCTTCTTGGATCTTGCAAATATTTAAAATGTTTGTTATGGATAGGTTTTCACTTTCTTATTGAAAGATGCTATTACTAAAAATCATTCAGTTATTTATTATGAAGAATACTAGAGGCCTGGTACACAAATGGGGGGGAGGGGTCCCTCAGCCCAGCCTGCCCCCTCTCCAATCCGGGATCCCTCTCACAATCCAGAACCACTGGCTCCTAACCACTCATCTGCCTGCCTGCTTGATGCCCCTACTGCTCCCCTACCAGTCTGATGGCCCTAACTGCTCTTCCCTGCTGGCCTGATCCCCCTAACTGCTCTCCCCTCCTGGTCTGATCCTCATAACTGCCTAACTGCTCCCCCCTGCCAGCCTGATCCCCCTAACTGCCCTCCCTTGCCAGCCTGATCACCCTAACTGCCTAACTACTTTCCCCTGCTAATGTGATCCCCCTAACTGCCTATCTGCTCTCCCCTCCTGGCCTGATCCCCCTAACTGCCTATCTGCTCTCCTTTCTTCTCTGTACCCTTTGGACCCCCAGTGCAGGAGTGCTGAGAGCTCTCCGCAGTGGCCCCACCCCCATCCTGATTGGTCATTATGTGATGATGTCCCACACAATTTGCATATTCCTCTATTATTAGTATAGATGGGCTCAATATTGACATCTTCTGATTTTTCAATAAAATCTGAAACCTCAGCTTATAGGAAATTTCCCAATTTACAAATAGTCTAGATCAAATATGAGTAGCAAAGTGACCAATAAATCAAAATGATTTCCAATGTCCTTATAGGTGTTCCCAAAGCAATTTGATTGTCTGTGAAATACAATGGAGAATAACAAGAATATATTTTAGGACCTGAAAGACAAAGGAGAAAATCCTGCCCTGGATTGGTGTGGTTCTGTGGTTAAAGCATCAGCCTGCTCATGGAAGAGTCTCGGGTTCAATTCCCAGCCAAGGGCACATACCTGGGTTGCAGGTTCGATCCCTGGTACTGGTTGAAGCACTTTTGGGAGGTAACCAATTGATGTGTCTCTCTCACATTGATGTTTCTCTTTCTCTCTCTCTCTCTTTTCCCTTCCACTCCCCCTTCAACTCTCTCTAAAAAAAAAAAAAAAAAAGGAAAAATATCCTTGGGTGAAGATTAACAACAACAACAACAAAATAAAAAGAGGAGAAAAACCTTCCTTCTTATCATCCAAGATTTACACTGTGGGCATGTGAGCTTTTATATCAATTATTTACTCATTCAGGATTTGTGATCATTGCATTGAGGTGTTTATTCCTAAATTCAAAGGTTAATCTTTCTTTGCTCCAGTCAAAATCTAATAAGCTACTCTGATTACATTGATATAATCACACACATATACTAGTACACATCACATGCACACACCTTACTGCATATTAAAATATATTTTCCATCTCAAGAAATTGTAAATCAAGCACATAAAAGTGAAAGGAGAAGAAAGAAATATACCAATGTTTCAGTGAACAGAAGTAAAAGAAGAAAAATGAGTTATGGGTGTCATTATATATCATTCATGTTTAAAAGATCTTTTTGTAACATGAATATTCAATTTACAAAGCCCTGTTATAAATCAGTCATCATCAGTAAGAGATTTATCTTGCTTGCCTGTGTGATATAATAACTCATTGCTTTATGGGGAGAAAGCCATAGAGTAAATTGCTAGATTCATTAAAAACGTATATATTACTGTCTAGGAAAAGATCAACTGATTGAAAACTGCTAAACCATCTAATAGTCAATTATTCCACATAGAACTATTTTAATGAACCTTTATTAGAACAGGTATTTCAGATGCAATTACAAGAGAGAAAATGTTGCCATGTCAGGTTACGATTTGTTATAGTTCACAGCAAAAGCTTTCTGGGTGGGAGTTAACCATAAAAAGAACGTGTTCTACAATTTGATGCTGAGGATTTTTATCCCATCGAGGCTGAAGGCCTTTTATCACTGATGAGGTATGCCGTGCACAGGGAATTTCAGCACCAAAACGGAACCCCAAACAACAGTTTCGCATTTGGAGTAGGCCTAATAACAGTGCATTTTAAGTTGTGTCCTCTGGCCTTTCGGGTTCAGGGAAAGCCATTAGTATCCTGATGTAGAAGAGTGAAAAAGCTGCAGGGTAGGTTCCTCTGTCTTCATTCAAGGAAATGAATGACATGCCAACTGTGAAAACTTTCCCTCCAAGTTTACCTAGTACAAATGGCATTTATAGGGAGATGTGTAACTCCTTTTGAATGTCATGTATATTCCTGAACATATTTTTTTTATTAGCCATTCACTTCATAATAGCTATTTTCTCTTAGATCATTAAATAAAATAATAATTGACTCAGACTGTAGTATAAATGATTGTTTTATGCTTAATTGGAATTAAATCAGTAATACATTCAATAAATAAAAATTATGGGGCCAAATACATATATACTGGTATATAACTTCATATCTCTAGAAGAAAAAAACTCCTTGTCTTCCACTGACCTCAGGAAACTGAGAGCTCAGATAATTTTTTAAATTAAATTTTAGTTTTAAAATGCAATTTTATTTTTGGTTGGGGATGCTGGGCAGGATAAGAGGAAAAAATATCTAGAAACACAACTTGTCTGTAGACAGAATTCAAAGGAAATGTTTCTTTTGTACTTCTCTACTTGACCATTGCTAACATTGCTTTCTGTTTCTCAGATATTTCTGTTTAGGAATCTGATGGGTTGAGGTCAGTATTGTAAAGACAGAATGATAGGTATTTCATATTCTCCTTTGAGCTTACTAATAGACTGCAAACTACGGGGGGCAAGATCAGTGGCTTCCTCGTGTATGTATCTTCATCTTCTAGCACAATGCTGGGTACCTATCAAACACTAATTAATTAAATGTGAGTTGAATGGATGGCTAGAAGAATAAATGAATAAACTGTAACTGCAATGGCTGCATTGTCAGATGTTCTTAAGACTGGTGACTGAGCTTGGTGTTTGTAAAGGCTGTAATGTCTATCAAGACATGGATAAATAATGGTTGTCTAAGCATTGTCATGTCAGTAATTTACTATGATATTTTATGTTTTATATCAAGGATATGTTTCTAATAAACTCGAACTCCCATGCACTCTGGTTAACTCCTGAGATAAATAGGAAGAACTAGAGTTTAAGTTAGTGAAGAATGTCCAGTAGTGTGTCTGACATGGTTATCTTCTGTTCTGGGTATCTCACTGACTATAGGATGAGCACTTAGAATGAAAACACATATAACCCTACAAACAAGTGGCAGAACAGTGACTCAGAGAGGAAGCTGACAGCAGAAGGAAAAAAGGAAGTTCCCAACTCTGATGCTAGAAAAATTTCTGAGTCTCCTTTCTGTTTACATACCGATAGCTAAAAACCTACTCTTCCATCTCATAAAGACTAATCAGAACAGTTGGGAAAACTGTTCTAAAGAATATACAATTTTCCTGTTGATGAGCCACATTTTATGTAATTTCAGGATGATTTTTAAGGCAGTAATGGTACCCAGCTCATGTAACCCTGTAACTCCCTTGCTCCTGCTTTGTGTCTTTAACTTGGTTACTTCTACTCCTGCTTTGTGATTGAATCGTGCTTGTCCCCAAAAGATATGACCAAGTCCTAACCCCCAGCACCTCAGGATGTGATGAAATTCAGAAATAGGGCCTTCACAGAACTAAATCAAGTAACAGTGAGACCATTAAGTTGGACTTAATCAAATACAATCAGTGTTTTTATAAAAAGGAGTAATCTGGATACAGACATGCACAGAGGGAAGACAATGTGAAGAGCCACAGGGATAAGATGGCCATGTGACTGGAGCATTCATAAGCCAAGGAATGCAAGGACTGCCTGCAAACTCCAGAAGCGAGAAGAGGAAAGGAAGGATTCTCATGGCCCTGCTGACTCCTTCATTGCAGACTTCTAGCCTCCAGACTGTGAAACAATACATTTCTGTTATTTTAAGCTATCCAGTTCTTATACCTGTTACAAAAGCCCTTAGGAAACTAACCCACTCCTTCTAGTCTCGCCTAAATGCTGCTTCCTCTGGTAAATTTTCCCTGACAACATTTGCCCCAAATGATAGGCATATGTTGTCCTCTGGGGAGCACCGTACTGACATACTGTGTGTAGTAGACACTCAACAATTATGAAATGAATGAATACATTATTAAAAATAAATGAATACATAATTAATAATTGGTTAATTCTTGGAGAAGCTGGGAATACTTGTGGAAAACATTTGTGTGTTCAGCCTTATTCCTCTTAGTCATTTTCGAGAAGTCAAGAACTGTGTAGCACTTGAAGTAAAACGTAGTTCCATTAAGTTAAACTATAACTTTAATAATTATGTTTTTTCTACCAATTAAAATAGAGGCGGGTTCATAGGAAGCAGGCAGACAGCTCTGGTGGTGATGGTGTGTGTGTGTTGGGGAATGCATGAAAGGATTGAGCAATAAAGAAAAAAAGAAAACTCATGGACATGAGCAACAGTATGGTGATTGTAGGAATTAAATCATGGAGAATATATGAGTTGCAGGGAGGTGAGTAAAAATGGAAGAAAGCATAGAGGGGATAAATGGTGATGGAAAAAGAAATAAAATAAGAGTTACTTTTTATCATCTATATTTTAATTTAAAATAGCAGTAATTATATTGCTACCATTTAGCATTAAACCTAATTTTAGGTGGAAAATTCTTTTGCAGGGGAGTGGGAGTTCACTCTAAAATATCTCAAGGAAATAAATAATATAATAAGGCAAAGATATTGACTGAAAACCAAAAATGAAGATATTATTGATATTTTATGGAAGCATATATAGTGGAATTTCTGGAAATCTTGTTTGAGTGTTAAGCCTTGAAAAGTCACTTTTCTAAATCATAATCAAATAGTACTGTAGACCCACCATTCCTTTTCAGCAAAAGTAAGAAAAAGTCTTATACTATGAAACCATATCAGAACTTACACATACTCAAGACTGCCCTTATTTTCCTTATGAGGAATTGGGGAACACAGTGTGAGAGTTTTATTCAGGGGACAAGTCAATGGGCCGCTCAGGGCTAGGGCATGAGTTCTTTGAGTACATCTCACTCATGTTTTCCATTTCAAGGTATTTCTTATTCTAGGAGAACAGTTTTTGATACACACCCTAATCATACCTAGCAACCCTGTGTCTTAAACCCTTTACTACAGGAGGCAAAAGAGTCATCCCATTTAAAAAAATCAGGGAACAAATTTATTTTTGAGGGATTAAAAAGCAACTATTAATTCCTAATATGTCTTGACTATACCTATGTCTCTCTATCTCTGGCTGTCACTGTAGTTTCTGATATCACTTTTTTCTCACTTGGCTTTCTACACTAAGCTCCTACCCAGCTACCTGCTCACACTTTTGTCTCTACCACAGCCACCCTCCAACCCAATCCCACTGAGTGTTCACATGGCAGCCAGTGTCCTTTCTAAAGTCTAAACTTGGTCATGTGAATATCTTGCTTAAAATCTTTAAAATCCTTCCCATTATTTTTGTAATGACTATCAAAATCCTTCACCTGATTTTCAAAGCCTGAATGATTCCGTGCCCCTCCCCCTCCCATGCCCCCCCCCCCCACACCACCACACACACACACACACACACACACACACACACTCTAAAACTCATCTGCATTAATCACCATTCAGGCACAGAAGTATCTGGAATGCTCAGAGTGGCAAGCTGAGTCTTGCTACCTCAGAGCCTGGATGAATTCCCTTCTACCTGCTATGCTTTTTTTTTTTTTTTTTTGTCACCTAATTCCCATGCTTTCTTTATGTATTAGCTTCCATTTATTTTTCTATAGTACCTCCTTAAATGTCATTTCTCAGAAAAGCTTTTCTTGCCTCTTGAAAACATTGGTTAGGCCCCTCGTATTTTCTTTCACAGCACTTACTCCCAATTATAATTACACTTTTATTAATGTGATCATTTGGAATCTGTCACCACCATGAGACTGTTATCTCCTTGAGAGTAAGCACCAGGACTGTTTTGTTCACTGATACTCCCCTAGCATCTTGCAAGTGTCAGACTGGGTAAGTATGTATTGAATAAAAAAAAAAAAAAAAGGAAGACAATATGAATTAATTGGTAGTTTTCACAATAGCATTATTCTCAGCCATTGTGAAGCATCCATCTTATATAAAAACTGCTGTTTGAAATTTTAACCCTGCTGTTTTGGCTTCTGTAAATGCTTGCTTGCTTAAATATAAGGAAAATAAGACTACTTCCATTTCAGAGAGGCCATAAACCTTCCCCGGATGAAGTTATCGGTGCTGGCACCAGGCCAAGCCTTTGGTTGAGGTCTCAAAGTCCCAGCACATAGGGCTCTTCAAAAACTTGCAAAGGGGACCAGAAACACCCAATATTTGGGAGACAAAGAAGGTAAAAAGATATAAATAGGGAAAGTTCCTCCATGTTGGGGCCCAGAATTTGAAATATAGTTTTCTCTCGGCCTGCGTGTAATAATAATAATAATAATAATAATAAAGTGTAACTCCATCTCTCTAAGCGTTGCTTGGTTCTTCTCCGGTCTTCTGTAACAATTGCTCCTGCAGTCCATTGCATGAAAATTACAAGATATCTGTGTTAAAATACAGATCATCAGCCCCCGACTAGTCTACTAACTCAGATTCTCTGGGCCCAGGGCCCTATAGCAAAGAAGTTATTCTGATATGCTGCTTAGTTTGTGGAATCACTCAGCTAAACAATGTATCTAACAGTCACAATATGTGAAACTGTATAAGCTCCAAATTCAATCTCTCTACAGAAAAAGTAACTATAAAATTACCCAAACAGCCTTCTTGGATGCATGATGCATAAGAATTACTAGGCTAGGTTTACATGATATAAAAATGAGTAAGATGAGACTGCTTTACTTCGAGAAGATCACAAACTAGTATAAATCAGACCTATATAATAAAGAGCTAATATGCTAATTAGACCAAATAGCCAAACGACCTCCTGGACGACCTTCCGATCTGGATGAAGCCGGGGCTGCAAGGGGCTGCGAGGGCTGAGCCCCTTGCACGAATTTCGTGCATTGGGCCTCTAGTAGATTTATAATTGGACAGATTATAAAAAATTGAAATATATTTTTAATATATTGAGATTTGATTTTTAGTTCTTATTAGAAAGTTTGAAGTAGGAACTTTAGAATGTTAAGGCCCCAATTTGAATTGAGTCTTAATAGATAAGTAGGGATAGAGTGAGGAGATTTCTGGAAGATAAAATAGTTCAAAGTGGTGGAATCATGAGAGAGCATGGTTGCCTCGGGCCTTGGAGTCAGAATGTATAAGAGGTTAGTTTGAAGGGCCTTATAAGCCAAACCAAAGAACTTTGATATGAAAATTTTAATCAATATAATAACATTTACAAAGAAAACGGCACTGCCTTTTAGGACTTTGTGATGAACAAATAGATCCCTTAGTTGATTTCAGAAACTTAGTTTGCTTTTTTTGCCAACTCTGAGACAAGTTACCTTCTAAGTTGAAAAACATTCTGTTTGCCAACAATAACATTTTTATTACTATGTGTATTCAGTCTTCTGAATTCTCTCTGTGAAATGTCATGCTGGAATTTAAAGTGATATTTAAGGACATCTGTACAAAAGCATGCCTGGTTTTCTTCAAAATTATAATATATTTTATTTTATACGGATTGCTATCTAGCTATAGCAAATGCACATTTGGTATCATCGACATAGAAATGTATCACAATTGTTAGCTGGAAAACGTCCTAGTAATCAGGGAATGGGCATCCTCTAATTCTGTGGCTATCAGCTCTACCTACACCTTAAAACACCTAGAAAGCTTTTAAATCAATTGATAGTAGGCATTCAGTATATGTTTTCTTTTTTTGGTATTGATTTAGAGTTCTTTTTTATTAGTTTGAGACTAACAATAAGTAATAAAAGCTGTGCTAACTATGAAAATCTGATAACATTAAGGGGGAAAATATTAGAAAGAAAATCTATATTAATATTTTCTGAAACCGAAGGTTTCTGTAAAAGCACACTCCTTGTTATACATTCTTAGCCAGCCTTTTACAGCTGATGAAAGGGATGCTTAAGGCCCCTCCAGGATAATGTTTGAATTTTTAGTTCTTATCAAATATTTGTGATTATTTCAAGGATTATAAAAAATTATTTTGTTCACAAAATACACAATATTTTTTCTTGCAAAATTACATTAATTGTTGGATTAATCTACAACATTTTATTTTTCTTTATATTTTTGTGCACAAATATCAGCATTTTAGTATTACAATGAAAAAATAAAACACAAAACAAAGCCAAGGAGTATTATCTGAATGAATGTGTTTCTTTGAGAACCATGAAGTTCAAGCCTGCTGCACATTAGTGGCTCTGCCTTGATGTGATATGTGAGCAGATTAGTATGTGCTAGATTAATATTCACCCCTGAAGAACAGAGTCTAGAGAAGCTTTCTTATTCACTGACCTGCTTTCTAAAAGTGACTATAACTTGCATTTAATCCTTGGAGCTTTATCTTCCTCCAAAATTGTAGGCAGTTTCCCTGTCTCAGACAGTCCTTGAGCATATTCATTAGAACATTTGAAAACCACAGTTGTAATGGCAGACATATATTGCCTCGTGTGGAAAGAAAGCATGTAATGAGTCCTGAAGTTTATTTAAATTTTAAGTGATAATAAATAGCTATAGATTTCCATACAGTTTGGCTCTTGATTTTCTTCTTCTGCTGAATAGGATGAATAATTTTCACCTTACTTAATTCAAGTTGCAGTAAGAATAGAGAAATCTACACAATATACCGCAATATTAAATAAGATGATACCTTCAGCCCCAATTAACACGGCATCCACTCACTCAGTAAATATATTTTGAAGATGTACCATGTGGATATATTTTAACGACTAAAATCTTGACTTAGAAGTCAAACCTTACTATCACTTCCTGGTTATGTGACCATTAAAAAAAAATTGATTCTCTCTGTCCAATTCTCAGTTTTCTCATCAGAAAAGTAGAAGGGACTAGTAATATTTACCTCAATAAGTTGTTGGGAGAACTTAATAGAACAACAGGCATTAAAGACTTAACTTACTATCACCTAGCTGGTGGGAACTGAGCAGTGGCAGCATGGGAGGCTGTTCAGCATAGCAAGCCTGATACCCAGAAGGCTGTTTGCCCATCTGGCCCTTGTTTGGCTTCAGGAAACTTGGCTTTGGAACATTTGTAAACTGATCAGGTCTCTGTACCACTCGGACCACACTGTTTGTACAGAAATTTGATTTGTGGTGAACATCTACTTTTCTTCTGGGAATCTTAAATTTTGGTAGTGGTGGCTAGGCAGAACGCCTACGTGACCAGCCCCCGTAAGACTTTGGACGCTGAGTCTCAAACAGGCTTTCCTGTGCAGAAGTGGTACATGTCACTGGAGGAGCAAGGAATGTGCTGTGGATGGTCCTTCAAGGAGCACACAAGAAGCCTGTAGCAGGATTCCTCCAGACTCTGCCAGATGTGTCTTTTCTCCTTGCTGATCAGGTGTGTATCCTTTTTCTATAATAATTCACAGCCTCTGGGTCTCCTGAGTCCTTTTAGCAAATCGCTAAATATGTGAGTGGGTTTTCAACCCCCAATCCAAGTAGTAGTAATGATAGAACAATTTCTATTCACAGAAGCATGACTACAGTGTTGTTTAGGGAAAAGAGAGAGGGAAAGGTGGGGATACTGAAGCCCTAGTCCTAAATATCTACGGAATCACCAATATACAAAACAGAATGTGAACCCAGCCACAGTGGCTCAGTGGTTAAGCACTGACCTATGAACCAGGAAGTCACGGTTGCGGGCTTGATCCCCAGTGTACTAGTAAGGTGTACAGGAGGCAGCCGATCGATGATTCCCTCTCATTATTGATGTTCCTATCTCTCCCTCTCCTTTCCTTTCTGAAATTAATGAAAATATATTTTAAAAAATAAAATAAAACAGAATGTGAGCATTGATCTGTTAAAAAGATAAAAGTTATTAATGAAATGGAAAAATGATAAATCTAATCTCAGGAGAATTGTTGCAATGAATGTCTTAGTTTCTTTTTGCTGCACTAGTTAAGGTGGTAAAAGAAAAGTCAAGAAAAAAAAAAAGAACAGAAAGGGCTCAAAAATCTCCAAGATTACAGTTTTTAAGGTGGGAAGGAAACACTTTCTGAATGTCTACAATGCCTCTATATTTAGAAGAACTAAGTGAGTATAAACCTGTTCCAGAAATGTGATGAATAAATGCATATAGTAATCCCTACAGCAGCCAGTAGAAAAATAACTCAGAATATGTGGAAAAATCAACAAAAGAATTAAAGTGATATATTAGGTATCTGTTTAATAAATATATATATTTATGTATAATGCATATTTAATATATATGTACTCTATGGGAGATATGATTAAATATAATTCCTCTTCTAAGGCTTTCAAATTATACAACATTAATATAAAACGGAACTATATAAAAAAAGACAACTTAAAATTCAAGGATAATATATATGGACAATATAAAAACAAATTATTTATTAAGCAGTTTTTCAAAGTTTACATCACATTTACACAAGATATAAATTTATATCTATTCATAATATACATGAATTTAAAATGTTAAAATACCTGTGTAAACATTAAGATAGTAATTTTATAACTGGAAGGGACCTTAGCAACAAGCTCTACATTTGCAAATAAGGACTCTCAGAGACTATTAGCACATCCATATTATTCCTAAAATCAATTTTTCCCCTTCCACATCTTTCCAAAAAAAAGCATGTACTCGTGCTTCACAATAAACAGATTTCCTAAAATATGTGTATATCTAATTTATTTTTAAAATATTTTTATGAAGTTACTATTTCAGCATTAAAATTCTCCTTGCCTTAGGCTCCTTGCCAAATGGTTAATCATATGCAAACATCTTCACAACTAAATTTCTGCTTTTAAATAATCCTGAAAATTTTTCATTTTGAGCTCTAGCCATTTTGGCTCTGTGGATAGAGCATCAGCCTGTGGACCAAAGGGTCCTGGGGTCCCAGGTTTGATTCTGGTCAAGGGCACATACCTTGGTTGCCAGGCCTGGGCAGGAGGCCAATCAATGTGAGAGAAACACATCGATATTTCTCTGTCTTTCCCTCTCTCTTCCACTCTCTCTAAAAATTAATGGAAAAATACCCTTGGGTGAGGATACATTTTTTTCTTCATTTTGAAAATAATGAAACTTTTATATAGCTGTTTTATAAAATTCATATTATGAACTAGAATAAAGTAATCTGTACAGATTTAGAACTAAGCAAATGCTAAATACTGGTTGCAACTCTTTAATTAAAAAAAAAAACACGAATATAGAACTCATCAAATTACCTTCCACAACTTACAGCATTTTTTTGCCTTTAAGATATTTTGAGAACATGATTTAAAGTATAAATCGCCCTTTGAGCTGTAGTTACAGGAACATTTATGACTTGAACTTAATGGGGCAGGATAATTTGGGGTTGGTGTGAGAGCAGCAGTGTGTGTGTAGATATACACTGGCTCAGACTCATAATGAAATGCCATTCAGAATGTGACAATTTCTTCCCTCACAAACTATGCAATTTCTACTGTCATCCTTCAGGTGGGTGGCACTGCTCAGTTGGATTATCACTCATGAAGCTTTTGTTAAAAAAAAAATGGTTCTTGAGAGTTATAAAGTTCAAGAGGCTGCACAAAATACAAAGGAGGAAAAGAGGAGAAAGGAAAAGTTTTAGAGAGTTTGTGAAGCCCTCTCTAGGCTGCTTAGATGTAGCCAGAGTGAGAACCATGCATTTCACTGTGACTCCAGATGAAAGAGGTCTCCGTGATGGTCAACAGAAAATGTGTGCATGGAGAGGGTGAAGTGCCCCTGCCAATCTGTAATGACTGATGCTGCTTTAGCTTATCCAGTCTTAAGTTTAATTTTTTAACAATAAATGAGATTGTTGAATTATATTTGCACCTAAAGGTTAACGAATAGAATCCATATTTGAAATCAATAGCATCTGGTAAGATTTCATAATACCTCATAGATAACACAGAAAAAGCCATGCATGGAGAAATGTATAGCTTTTATATACTTGCATTAGAAAATAAATAATCTTTAATCAATAATCTAAAATTTCCTATGAAGAAATAAGAACTAAAGAGAACAATTAGGCCACATTGCCCTTTCTGTCTTCTTTGTAAGTGTTTGGTACTTCCATGTAGTTCTGGTAAGTCAATTCTGTGTATACTTTTTAGGCCTAATATTTAATTGCCTGTGGGAGACTGACACAGAGAGGGAAACATTCAAGATGTGGACACTGAATCTGGCTGAATTCCTGAGTAACTACAATGAGTAGAGATTCCTGTCAATTTGTGACAAAATATAGTTGAATAAAAATGAAAACTATATTGCTTTAAGGCACACACATTTGTAGTTGCTCATTAACAGTAAAATCTAAATACATTATATGTTTCTGATAAAGCTATACTAAAAAGTATAAACAAAACATGATAATCAATAAATTTTAATCCTTCTAGAACTTTCATCAGTTTAAAAATGACAATTAATTTTATCATGTAATCATATATTTATTTCAATACTATGTGTCCCTTTACCTTTCTTGATTTTATCACCATTGCTAAAGTAAAAACTAAAATGTGTAATGGCAAAAGATTAAAAACTGTAGAATAGGTAGATGGTTTATCAGAAGATAAACTCACTTAAAGCACAATACAATTTTTGTAATTTAATGTTATAACTTAATCAACAAATATGTATTAGCCACCAAATATATGTTCATTACTGTGGATTTAGGAATTCATACAGATTTTCAAAAAAATAATTTTTAGAAAAGTACCCAGATATCCATAATTTCTCCCCCAAATCATATTTTATAGATGAATATTACATGTGATGCATCTAAGTTTAGAAAACAGTTTCTGGAGCCAAGAACTTGATCACTGATAACTCAATATGTCATTGTATTTTGAAATATTCTGTTACTACTTGTTTGAAGTAATTTAAAAATGCGATATGCATTTGTTTAATTTTAAATGTTAGCTTCATATAAATCATTGAACAGGTCATTTTTCCATAATGAAGTAAAAAGATGGATCTTCCCTCTCAGGCACTTTAATTCGCAAATGTCTATATTTTATCACTAAGGATAAATAATTAGAAATATGTCAACATATCTTTGGCTATTTAAACACTTATTCATGGGGGAATATGTTGAAGAAATATTGTTGAAAACAATTTCCTCATAACACAGTTTATGGAAAGTCATATTTCTTATCTTCTTAGGATATCTGTCAGCTAATAATTTTTATGGCCAGAGATAATTTAAGTCAGTCACTGATAAAATTCTGGACCACATAATCATTTAAATAAGACAATAGTTTAGTTTTCCAAGGGAAAACTGTTGGCAACCAAACATTATATTAACAGGCTTTCCAATCCCACAGGGAAAACAATGACTGTGTTTGCTGTGTAAATAAGAAGAGCTTTCCAATTTCCCGACAGCTCTGTTGTCATTTAGAGCTGAGAGCTTTATGTGTAACAGCAAAGCCATTTCCTTAAATTCTTTTATAACATTTACTTTACAGACAGTGGAATATATGCTACTTTTTTAGAGAGAAACATATGGTAACAAGAGTAAAATTGATGAAGCTGGATTGATATAATTAAAGAGAAGAGAAGATAGACTTGAACTAAGTTATAGAAAGGTGAGTATTGAGCATCTCTATTTAGTGGAAATTAGGATGACATATATGTATTTATTGTTAGACTAGGGGCCCACTGCATGAATTTGTGCACCTTGAAGGGAACTGTGGGTCACTAGGCTGTGGTGGGCCCGGGGGTGGGTCTCCGCCTATCCTTGCTGCCCCCGCCTGCCCCCCCCCCCCCGCCACGGCTCCTGGTCCCTCTCTGCCGACAGACCAGCTCCTGCTGCCGCTGCTCCCACGCACTGATGGCGCCAGCCCCACTCACATCTGCTGATGGTCCCAGAGCTGCCACTCGCACCCACTACCAGCGCTGGCCCCGCTCACACCTGCAGCTGGCACTGGAGTCACCACTCGCACCCGCTGCCAGTGCCTGGCGCTGGTCCTGATCGCTCGGCATCATCAGCGGGTGCAAGCGGTGGCTGCCAGCCCTGATCATCCTGAGGGCTTCTCCACCTCCCCCTGCTCCTCAGGGGAGATTGGGACTGGCGCCGAGTGCTGGCAGTGGGTGCGAGTGGCGGCTCTGGTGCCAGCTGCGGGTGTGAGCGCCAGGTGGGACCACAGGGCACAGGAGCAAAGGATTATCAGTAACCACCAGAGGCTCGCCCCGATGACAGCAACCAGTGCCCCGCCTTGGTCTGGCACCCATGCTCACCTGCTCCACCATCCCACCGTGGCTGATGCCCGCCATGCTCTGCGCACGCACCCTGGTGGTCAGTGCATGTCATAGCAACTGGTTGTACGGTTGTCCCGGTTGTTCCGTCATTCGGTCTATTTGCATATTAGCCTTTTATTATATAGGATAATTATACAATGGAAGGGAATTATTTATGAAATATTTTTAAATGACACTTTAAAACATTAGAGAGATGAAATGTTTCCAAACACTCTTTTTTATTTTTTAATTAAAAAATGTTTTTAATTATTTCAGAGAGGAAGGGAGAGGGAGAGAGAGGTATAAACATCAATGATGGGAGAGAATCATTGATTGGCTGCTTCCTGCATGCCCCACATTGGGGATTGAGCCTGCAACCCGAGCATGTGCCCTGACTGGGAATCCAATTGTGGATGCTCAGCCACTGAGCCATGCTGGCCGGGGAACATATTCTGTTAAATTCACAAAATTTTATTTATTTATTTATTTAGGCTCACTGGATAGAGTGTTGGCCTGCAGATTGAAAGGTCCCAGTTTGATTTTGATCGAGGGCACATGCCCAGGTTGCAGGCTTGATCCCCAGTGGGGGCATGCAGGAGGCAGCCAATCAATGATTCTCTCTCATCTATCTCTCTCTCCCTCTCCCTTCTTCTCTGAAATCAATAAAAATATATTTTAAAATAATTCACAAAATTTTAGAGCTAGACTTGAGTGGCAATCTAATATAATCACTCATTTTGCAATAAAATAGGTTTTATGAGAGATGTCCAAGGTTACACAACCAGTTTGAATCAAAGCCTGAACTATAATCTCTATCGCTGGGTTCCCAATTTCATGCTTTTCCCATTATGCAATATTCAAAATGAGAGGACAGAGATGGGTGCTCTGCATGTTTCAGAAAGCACATGATTCCATGAGTTTCATGGTTCTCAGTCATCAATCTCATTTATTGCCAAACATGTCAGGGGAGCTGGTAGTATAGGAACAGCATTTATACTAAAAAAATGCCAGCTGTAACCACAATTGCTTTACAGAAGGAATAGAAATAGAGAGCACTCCCTATATCATGCATCCATTATCTAAAATTATTTAATATAATTGCAATGTAACCAGAACGTTTTATGGGTTACCAGAAATGCCTGAGATCTAAGTAAATTAAATTTTCTGTTAATCCTGTCATTCATCATCTTTTCCTCCTGAGATATTTACCTGGAATAGCCAAAGCTGTCAATATAAGAGGCATTATCTAATTAGTGTGTGATCACTCAGACAATCAGATACCATAAAAGTTTTCTGTGTCCACCGGTGGTAAGCTGAAAGTGGTCTACTTTTTAAAATGCAAAATTTTATCTTATTCTTTCTAAAGAGCTATTTTGGGTTTATATAATGGCTTATAAAGAATACATATTGGAAACTGTCATTTTAAATTAATTTTGATAGTTAAAATACAATTTGTCATCAGCCAAGTAAGTACTCTGTTTCTAATTCTAATTGTGCAACACAATGCTCCATTTAAATATATTACACTAGAGGCCGATGCACGAAATTCGTGCAAGAGTAGGCCTTCCTTTCCCCAGCTGCCGGCACCAGCTTCCCTCTGGCACCCGGGACCCAGGCTTCCCTGCAGCCTCCAGCAGGCACCTGAGACCCAGGCTTCCCTCGCAGCCCCAGCTTCATCCTGAAGATTGTCTGGAAGGACCTCTGGTCTAATTAGCATATTATACTTTTATTATTATAGATTTATCGAAGTCCCATTAATTAAAAAATTTTTTTTCTCTCCTGTGTTCATGGAGGAAGAGTCTAATACCTAGAGTACAGTTTCTTTATATCAGCCACCCTTCTGAGTAGAATACACACATAGGTTATAGTATACATGGATGCATACATACACAAGTTTGCTTTTCTCTATAATTATTAGTCTACTTACTATTTTTTCTAATTACATTTAAGAAATATTCTCCGAGAGAGCAGTAGGACTAAATAAAAACTATTTTAAAGTGGAATGGTCAAACTGAATATAAAATGGTAATAGGGAAATGAGAAATGGCCCCAGTTGAGCAAAAATGAACAAAACAGAGGGAGATTATTTATAACTTAGAGAAAGCCCACCAGAGACCTCATATCCTTCCACTTGCACAATTCAGGAGAGATGATTTTCAAACCTTTTCCGTATTTTCATTGATAGGAGACATTGTTTAAAATTTTTATTTTAATGTTTATCAATCTCTATTATAAGAAAATAGGTCATTATGAACCTAACACATGGATTTATAATTTTTTTCTTCCTTTTTTTTTTTGGCTTTCAATAAAATCTAATCACATTATTCATATGGTAACAGATAATTTATAAATCTTTCCTCTAACTTGCCTAGAGTAAAGAAAACTCTATTAATCCTTATTTATCTCAAACCCATTAAAAACCAGCATTTTTGTGGACTATGTTTCTCGTTTGTTACAACTAAGCAAATTTTACTACAACTCGTGAGATCCAACTGTGTTTTTATCCCAAAGTATTAAAATGTTAAACCTTCCAATAAAACAAATATTTAAATAAGAGCCTATTTGATGGCTGGAAATAATTGCTGAACTTTATCTGGGTTCATTCATTCACTGCTTTATTTTAAAATGTTTACCGAGGGCCTATTATACACAGAACACTGTGGGAAAGTATGGAGGTTGCAAATATAAATAAGACATGTTTCTTTGCATAATAAGTTAACAAATTAAGAACATAATTACAATATATATTCAGATAGGAAGCTAGAGGTGATTGCAGCAAGAAAGGCAAGCCTTCCTGAGCTGACTGGGGAACATATTAAATGCAGTGGGAGGTCACCCAGCCAGCATCCTCAGTGGCTGAGTATAGTCCTATGAACCAGGAGGTCATGGTTCAATTCCAAGTCAGGGCACATGCCTGGGTTGCAGGCTGGATCCCCAGTGGAGGGGTGCAGGAGGCAGCCGATAAATGATTCTCTCTCATCACTGATGTTTTTCTCCCTCTCCCTTCCTCTCTAAAGTCAATAAATATATTAATAAATTAATGAATACATACAGTGGAAGGTTAGGAAGAATTTCAAAAAATGAAAATAAAGGTCCCAGTTATATTAGAAAAAAATTGTGTAAGGCTAAACATCTAGACTGGGGAGATTAAAGTTTGTGTAAAATGTGAGGGGACATAGGTTATAGGGAAAAGAAACTAGTCTGTAGGAGTTTTACAATAACATGGAAGGGTCTCCATAGACTATGATTTTTCTAATTGTGAATGTTTTGTTTAAAATAAAGTTTGATTATTTAAAATAAAGATGAATATTTTTAATATAAAAAACGAGAGTTTTCTTCAGTTCCTGATAAATTACAAGCGCTATCGCTGAATTCCCTCCCCCCAGTTTTGAACAGTTGTTCCTCCTAGAAGTCCTCCTAGACACAACCGAAGCTTCTCAGTGTGTTCTTTGAATCTCTCAGCTTTCAAAACCTGTCACCTCTATTTCTCTCTGATAAGTTCTGTGGTACATCTTTACTTATAAATCTAGTAATTAGTTTTCTCTTCAAGATTGTCTACTAGTCTACTATTTATTTTACATATTGATTTTTTTTTTTAATTTCCAAGATTTCTAAGAAAAAAGAGATTGTGTGTGTTTGGTCTCTATTGCCTTGACAAGAACCTCCCATTGACTTGTTAAAAAATTTACCTTTACCATTGAAAGTATTACAGATGTCCCCTTCCCCCTCATTGACTCTTTCTAGCCCCCTGTCCCCATCTCAAGCCTTCACCACACTGTTGTCTGTGTCCATGCATATAAGTTCTTTGGTTAATCTCTTCCCACCCACTCACCCACCCCTGCCTTCACAGTGAATTGTAACTTTCCTCCCAGGTAGTTCAAATGCTATAAAAGTCACTTGGTTTGTCAGGTCACTATGAACTAGTTCCCTGTCTTCTGATTTGTCACCAAATATTTTTCACATTAGTTTCCTTCACTCATTCACGAATTATGTTCTTTGTTTTATTTTATGGGAAAAAATAACATAAAATAAATTGATTATATTGTTATTCAATTCTTATATTGTTCTAGGATATCTCTATCATGTTGTGGCTGACATTTTAATAGGCATTAAGCTTTATTAAGATTATGTAGAAAATTAGATTTAAAAAGAAAAAAAAACCTCACACACTGTTCTCCAAAAATATTAAGTAATTATACGACAGCCACTGAACTCACAAGCAGAGTTTAAAGAAAATGGTGTGCTATAAAACTTGCCTTAGTGCAATCATATTCAGTGACTCATACTGTTGCGCCTTTTAACCTATGCTCTTAAAAACAAGCCCTTAGAAGTTCATTGCAACCTTAAATGATGTTGATTTTCTTCCGATTATGCTGTAACTTGACAGGAGCCATAAGAAGGCCACATTGCACATGATACATCTTGGGAACTAATGTCCATTTCTGCTGGCACTCAGACAGCTCTTGTCAAAGCTCTTACACCAGATATTGCTTTCTTTCTTACTCCCTTAAGGGATGACCTGAAAGTGTTACCCAGAGTGCTATCTAAGTCCCAGAGTTGTTTTTCTGTAGATAAGTCATGTCTTGAAAAAACTCCACAAAAACTATACAAAGATTTCTCTTTTACTGGTGTGGGAATATGGTCCATGTAATGTACACACATACATGTGTATGTGCACATACACATAAAAGGTAAGAAGTTCTAATCTCATAACATTTTGTTGTTGTTGAGGCAGTTTTCTTGGCTTGCTTGCTTTTATTTCTGTAATTTAAACTAATTTAAGTACATCACAAGATGTGGTCCTATTTTTATTCCTGAAAATTAAGGTTTAAACCTAAAAAGGTGGTGGGAAGGGAGTTTATGATTCCTCTAGTTCATGGAGAACATTTAAAAATGCTGGCGACCCTGGCCAAGTGGCTCAGTTGGTTGGAACATGGTCCCCTACAGCAAAAAGGTTGCCGATTCAATTCCAGGTCAGGACTCATACCTAATGGGAGGCAACCAATTGATATTTCTCTCTCACATTGATGTTTCTCTGTCTCTCTCTCAAAATCAATATATACATATCCTCCAGTGAGGATGAAAAAATTTTTAATTAAAGATAATAAAAATTATTTTCAAATGTTAGGTTAATCATCTGTCCTCATTCTTTGTGTATATTGAACTAATTATTCATAGATTTTAACATTGATACCCACAAACTTTAACAAGCAAAATGGTCAGAAAGAACAATAACTAATTTTTAAATAAATGATTATTTAACAATTCCTTACCACAAAAAAGCCCTTACTTTCTAAGTTGACAGGGAACATTTTTGAGAAATTTTTTCACAATATCAAAGGTCAGAATTTATGTTATTCAACACTGCAAGCTTTTATAATGTCTTTAGCCCTTAGAAGGTAAAATATTTGATGGCAGTAATACTCTCATTCATTTTGTGTACCCAGAGGAAGGTTAGGTAGAGTTAGTGTAAAATAAATGCTATTTGATGAATTGAGCAAAGGAAATAACCTTCCAGTTTACTCCATTATTTAAACATAATTAAAGGTGTTCCTTGCTAATGTGATATTTTTACGAAAAAGGTAAAAGAGCATGGTCTGTATCATTCTAAGAGGAAATTAAGAGAACATAATGAAATTAATTGCCACTGAACAGGTACAAGCTGAGTTTTTCAGGATGAACAATAAATTCATAGAAGGCTTACAGACATTTAAGAAGAATATGCCACAAAACTGCATGTCATCCTATATAATAAAAGCCCAGCTACCGAAATGGTGGAATGAACAGAACGACCAGAGACCAGAATGACCACGGCCCCTTGCCCAGGCCAGCCCTGTCCCCAGTGGGGACCCCCACCCCAATCAGGGGTATGGCCAGCCTGCAAACAACTCGTGGCCCCTCGCCCAGTCTGGCCCCACCCCCCAGCAGGGATTCCCACCCCAATCAGGGGCATGGCTGGCCTGCAAACCCCCCAGCAGGGTCCCCCATCCTGATCTGGGGCCCCTATCAGGGTAGGCCAGTCAGCCCCCTCCCATGCACCAGGTCTCTATCCTATATAATAAAAGGATAATATGCAAATTGACCCTAATGGCAGAACGACCAGAAGGACCGCTGGACCACTAACCACCTCTCAGTCCCTTTCCCCAGCTGGCAGGCTCCGATCACCTGATGGTGAACAGGGAACCGGGGTTGGGTGGCGGGGGACGTGGGCAGTGCCAGGCTAAGGCCCTCACCCCGCTGGTTGCCCCACACACAGAGGACAATCTGCAGTGGGGGTGGGGCCGGCTGTAGGCAGCTGGGGAAGATGGCCCTGATTGCAGGCCAGGCCTAGGGACTGTACCCATGTACAAATTTTGTGTGCTGGGCCTCTAGTAGGATTATAAAAAAGTAATAACAACCTTTATAGACAAATGAGTCTATGAAGCACTTTAGGCATTTTCTAGTCCTGTTTCAAGCACCTGGAAGACCTATGTTGAATCTGAACTGGCACATAAATTGAGCATTAGTGAGAGGTCAAATTACACTCTGGTGAAGTCAGAAGGCGTGATGAAATAATAATAATTGCACTTTACAAATGTACAGCAGTATATGCCATTTAATATCCTTTTAGATCCATAGCTCTAGAGCTAATTGCAAAGATTTCTTAATATCAAAATTATGATCCAGCCTTAGCTTCCAACTATCTACACTATGCAGCTTACATGCTTTCCATACTGAGTGCCTCCTTTTCCTGGAAATGCCAGGAATTCTCAATACTCAAATTAGTGCAGGACTCAAAAATCAAATATGTAGTCATAGATATTTAATATCATCTATGAAACCAAATACCATTTCTCAATATAACCAGTTATCTTCAGATTGAAATAGATATATTTGTATTGGTTTTTATGATTAAAAAATCAAAGCAAGGACCACTTAAAATTTCACGTCACATGTACTCCATAATGTAGCCCCAAAGTATATATGAAAATATAAAGACAATATTTTGAGATCGTTCTCTGAAACTGGAAGCACAGCAGTGATTATGCTAATGCTCCTTTGCTTCTGCCTACTGCCAATACTCAAGCAATGTCTGCATAGTTACTTCTCTGGATGCTGTGCTAAAACTTATAGAAGAGAAAGAATGGGGATCAGAATAATGATAGTTATTCAGAATGCTAACCCAAACATATATGTGTGTTAAAAATCCCAGAACTGTGTAACAAGAGAAAAACATCACTTTTATGTATAATAATCACAAAACAAAATAAAATAATGTAACACTAAGAAATCATTATCACAAAATTAGAATAGTAATTACTTCTGGGAAAGTATGGAAATGTGATCAGCATGAAGCCTAATGGAGCTCCTAAGTTCCTGATAACATTGTTTCTTAACCTGGGTATTTGACATGTTTTAAATATGTATATTTATATAATATATATATATATACAATTTTAGATAATAGTTTGGAGACAACTGGTAAGACTGAAGAGGCATATATTCAATCATTTTATACATTCTTTTAAGTAAATTTTGGTATATTTCCATATTTCCTTAGGAAACCATATATGAATGTGTTCATTGCAACATTTTTGTGAAGAAAATATTTAGACATGACCTATGCATAAAGAGCAAAGGTTATTCATAAAGGGTGTTTTTTTTTAATAAAATAGTATACATATCATTGAATATATATATACATTATATGTATCAACATAGATATAGCTAAAAAACTAGTGCAAGCAATAAAAATAGGTTATAAGATGATACATAACATCTATTATTATCACTCAAAAACAAATCACCATAAAAAACATGCAAAAAATTATATCAACTACACATAGTGCTTATCTCTTGGGGAAGAAGAGGAATAAAATGAGTAAGGGAATAGAGGAAATTGTAACTTCCTCTGTAATGTTTTATTTACAAGAAGAAATACCTGAATCAAATATAGCACCAATGAAAATATATTGATTACAGTATTATCGTCTGTATCTTTGAACTATGTCGTAACTTAAGGGCATGTTGATGATATTTCTGTCAACTGATTTTTCTTAAGGGTGGACTGAGTCGGCCATTTGAATTTGTAATGCCTGCACTTCATAGAGATTACAAAGATATTTCTTAGGCCTCTGCCACCTGAGGACCTCTGTGAACACGTGGAGGCTTAGACCTTGACCCCTTCTCATCTGTTTTTTGGCACACTGTGCTCACTGTCATCATGGTTTCCAACACTGCTCCTGTGCTATCACGCCTGTGGCCTGCTCTTCAAGGTCATCCGGACGCGGAAGGGACAGCTTTTTCCTTCGGGGCTGCTTTACTGCATGCTGCTGCTCTACCCTCTCCAAGTCCCTGAGAGAGAGACTGGGAATGTCACCCTAGGGTAGGTTAAGGGGGTGAATAACCTCTAAATGTTTCCCTATCAATGAGAAAGAATTCTCCATCTCTGGCTGAAGGAAGGTGGAGTGGTTCCCTGTAGTTGTACAAGTCAGGCTGTGCCTGCCAAACACTGGCAGACCTACAGCCCCTCTCTCCCCACACCCCCATCCATCAAACTATTATTTTTCCCGAGCTCTCCCTGAGAAATCTTATCATGATCTGCAAAACTGGATCTTTCTAAAATCATCTTAAAAAAAAAGTAAATCCCTAAAACTCTATGAAAAAAAAATGGAATAATTACTAAACAAACCTCTAGGATTTGGTAGACATATCCATATCTGCAACATATTTCTCTTTTACATTTCTACAAAAAAAGAAACACACAAAAAAACTCTCTATATAAAACCTCTACCCTGCATCGGTTTGAGGGAAAGTAATTGGTTCCTTAAAGTGAGTCAGACTTTGGCTTATGAATCTGAAATGATCTGTTTTTTTTAAATCACCCCTTACTTTGTACATTTAATGAGTTCATTAATATGAAGTTCACTTAACAAGTTCAGTGTTATTAAAAAAACTAAGTAATAGATTCTAAGATTAAGTTAATAGAGTATCAATGTGTGCTGGTAAAATGGGAATCTATTCACTTATGCCAGAAACACTTATGAAAATGTGTTTGAAAGATATTTCAGAATTTGGGTGAAGTTAATTAGCATCTAAGCACCACTTAAGAAAATACTTCCTTACAAGAGGCTACTTCTGTATGACAGCTTTGAGAAATGTATAACAGAAAGATTCAGATCGTGCCTGTCTCGTCGAATAAAAAAAATTTAAAGAAGACCTCACTCCCTTTCTAGAAATGATGGATTTCCACCTAGAAAACATTTTACTTTTTTAAACTGCCTCTGATAAAGACTATTTGGTCTCTTGAGTATTTTTAAATAGAGCAAGAAAATGTTAATAATTTATCTTGTAAAAGATAAACTGTGTACTCTATAATATAAAAATATGGTAGGGAGAGGGAGAGTATTTTTCCTGTTTGTTATGTACTTATTTATGGCTTTATGTGTTTATTGTATGGTCCTTCTATGCTGTGTGTGTGTGTGTGTGTGTGTGTGTGTGTAAAACCTTCATGTAACCACATTGCTCCACTGACTGAAGCAAATGTGAATCTTGAGAAGAAGAATTTTGTATCCCATAGGACCTAGAATGCGAGGTGCATAAAGGATCTTTAATAAGACTTAAGGAAAAGTTTTGTTTTCTAAATTAGGCTGATTCAAAATAATACTTAACATGTACCTAGGGGATGATTGTCCTGTAAAAAAATTTTCCCATGCACAATAGCTCAAGGAACATTTTTACCCTGAGGAGGCAATGCCTTATAATGCGTACTGCTTTGGATCCAGGGAGACCTGTCTTCCAAGCTCTTCCTCTATTCTGCCAGCCATTTGGTCTTAAAGGACTCACAAACCTATGTTTCTGTGTTGTTTTGTTGTTTGTCATCAGTTACTTAAGGACAATGAAACTTGCAAGATGGCTAGAATAATTAAAGACAATGCTTCTAAGTTTCTTGTAGGATGGCGACAGTAGTGCCTAGCATATACTAGTAAGTGATTTTAAACAACTTATTGATACATAATTCATACACAATAAAATTTACCCTTGTAAAGTGTACAATCAATGGTTTTTAGTATGTAAAAGAGTTGTGCACTAATCACCATAATCTAAATTTAGAATGATTCCCATTACCCCGAGAGAAACCATACACCCATTAACAGTAACTCTCCATTATCTATCCTGCACTCAAGTCCTAGGTAACCATTAACCTACTTTCTATCTATATAGATCTGCCTAATCTGGACATTTCATATAAATAGAATCATTAAATATGTGATTTTTGTGACTGGCTTCCTTAACTTAACATGTTTTTGAGGTTCAGTAGCCTGACATATATGGATAGTTAACAGATGGAAATGAAGCAGGTGACACGAAGAAAAAGAAGCAAATGGATTCCAATGAAATATAATTAATGGGAAAAATTAAAATAATAATAAAACAGCCTCTGAAGTTACTGCATAAATTAGGATTGTCTCTCTTCCTCTTGGAAATGATTCAATAGCATTAGGGAGATTAATGGGAAAAATCCCACACACTTATATTTCAGCAAAAAAAAAAATGGAGGAAAAATATAAAACCAAGACTCCAAAATATAGGTAAGGTGTTTAAGAGAAGTATGGGGTCAGCACAGAAAAACATATAAGAAAATCTCAGCAGTAAGAGAATCCAATGGCAGTAGGGTTCAGAATGCACCACCAACAAAACAGAAAAGTATATCACCTAAAGACATCTTTAGGTGCACAATATGGAATGCAAAATCCAAACCCTATGCTTGCAACAATTGACAAAAACCTGTTGTTTTCATTGAAGTAAAGGCCACCTGACTACACAAAGAATTACATGAACAAAACTACTTGAAATAAGAAAAGTATCTTAGCAATAGAGACTAGAACCTCTGAGTTTTTAAAACACCTGGTTAGGAACAATGGTATATCCTCTCCTTACCCCCACCCCCACACACACACACACACACACTCACACACACACACTCACACATGCCACCCCTACTAGCCTCACACACACAGGAAGTGTGCAGACAATTTGTCCAGGTAAATATACACATGCAACGATACATAAAAACTAACACAACAATTACATAATAAATGTTAGTCATTCTGCTTATTAAAATGTCTCACAAGAACATTGTAATTATGTGTCAGAATAATTTTGTCCAAAGAGTAACAGCTGAAGCTAGACTTCCCCATACTTTATAATTCAGAAATTTCACTTGTAAAAATATGTACCCAACAGAAATGTGGACATATGTTTACCAAATTTCACATATAAAAGATTATTTTTGCCAATCTTCCTCCATGCTCATATTATAGTTTGTTTTCCTGGTTATCAAAGGATAACCTCTTAAAAGATAAAGAAAAAGTGCCAAATCATTTCCATTAACTTTACAAATAGATTAGGAATTAATTTGGCAAACTCCAAGGACATAAAGTTTTAAAGTTTATGGCCAGCCTTTCATTTACTAAAGCTAATTATTTTTAACAAAGCACTCAATATCAATTTGTTGTTATTTGTCCCCATTAATTAAAGCTGTTATCCTAATTTATATTAACTGACTATTGGTTAAATTGAACTACAATTTTTTAAAAATAAAGCAAAATTTTCTATTTTTTCTCTTTTATTTCACTCCTTCTTTACAACTATAATTTTCAGAAAAATTTTACAATTGACCTACTAGTCAGATTTTCAAAATTCTGCACACCAGTTGAAGAAAAAATTTATGTTTTAAGTCATTTTACATGAAGGCAATTATACATTATGGTTGCTTTTCTCTATTTGGTACTCTAGTAATAGAGTTTAATAGTTTTGAAAAATTATCATCATTCTTCCTGACAACCATTCTGGTGATTTTTTTGTATCAGCCAATTTTATTTGCTCAGTCTTTCCATTGAGTTGATGGCTTTGGCTGATGTGACAAGATGCAAAAGGAATAGGCGAGGGCTCAGCAACAGATTTTATAAAGGTTAAAAAAGCCCAGCATTCATTTCAACTTCCAGTAATGTACTATACTCTATCAGGCATGCTAATTCAGAAATCCTTACTCTGGTGCCAGACAGTTAAAATGAATATATTATCATGAATATTTATGATTATATTGAGAATAAAAAATTCTTTGATATTTAACTTTTAATAGTTGCTTTCCAAAAATTGTACTTGCATGGCCCTCCTTCCTTAGGTGTTATTATTTGAAAAGCAAAATTGGAATGGCCTATTCTCATTTTTTAAAAAAATGTATCTTTATTGTTGGAAGTATTCCAGATGTCCCCTTATTTTCCCCATTGACCTCTTCACATTCTCATTTTTTAAAGGTTTATATAATGTTTAGCAGAATGTAGGTGATCTGATGTTTCCACTGGTTCTGAGACCTGCAGAAGACAGTCTCCTCTCATTTTAACCTCTCAGCATAAAGTAAACACATATTTCTATAGAGAGAGACAACTTTGTAAGTGTGATGAATTAGCCCATTTTACCTCATTTTCAGTATTTGCTTTAGGATCGAGCATGTAAGAAAAACGCTTGTGGTAAAGTAAAAATAAGTCACTGCTCTGGTAGCTTGAAGGAAGTAGAAGAGATCTCGTATTCTTTTTCATCCTGGTTAAATACATATTTAGGCCAATGGTTGTCAATTATGTAGACTCAGAGTAACATCTTCGAATAACAAGAAGGCCAGCACGCAGGGGTGTTTCATAATTACACCATTTATTTGCTTCCATTTGACTCATTCCTCTTGTTTGAAGATAATTGTTTATTTACTTTCTATGTGGCATAGAATCCATACGCCTCAGATGGCAACAAATAAACAAACAAAAAGATGGGTCTTGTGTCTCATGTCCTTCTTAATAAATGTCATTTAACTTAAGAACAAACATTACTTCTTAATGTATGTGCAGTTAGTGTCTCAAAGAAATCTATACAAAAGAACAAAAATAATTCATCCATCATATTCCTCTGTCAAATAGGCATTAGGTAGTGATTAAGCAGCTTTGACGGGGCATGACTAAGGCTGCTTGTGACATATTTCAAATGTTTTCAATAATGGAAAATAGAAAAGAAAGCATCTCATTGCTTTACCTATTAGGCCAAAACACTCTATTTGTGAGGTAAATTATTAGTAGAATGGGCAAAGACAAACTCATGCGCAGACTTATTGACTAATAATGTAAAAAGTAAATTTAAGATATTCAGGACTACAATCACAGAGAAAATTATATTAGATTAAGTCAGTACATTCAAAATAAATTAAAGTAGCAGCTGATAATATATAATATATTCTGTACTGTTATTGGTTTAGCAATTTGAAATTTTCAAAATGAAAATTACAAGAGCATAATTACATTTGGATATTAAATATGGATTTCTGCCTTACAACTTGCAAAACTTAGCAAGTCTCCTATCTTGGAACTACATTTGACTATTGAAATACTTAATTTTTTTTAAAGTCTGGGTTTCTAAATATTTAGCACATCATTTCCTTCTGGATTTTCCCTAATCTTTTCCTCCCAATTCAAGATAAACTACTCTAGTTAAATGGGTTAAGTCCAGTTCCATGATCATTAATTAACTAAATAGAAAGCCTATAATGTATGACTCAGAATGATTCTCATTTTACTCTCTGTCCAGGAAAAAGGTTTAGTACCTTTTGTTTTGAGATTGAATGGATGATTAGATGACATTTGGTGCTTAACAATAATCTATTTCTTAACAGCAGCTACTTTTTGACACTAAGTACCACAAATTATTACATTAAAACTTGTAGGACTAGCAAAATAACAGTTATTTATTTATGAGAAGACACTTTTGGTAATACCTAAAATTCTAAATCTGATTTATGCAGGCACCTTGTTTTTCTACTGGCTGAGCCCCAGCATTTTTCCTGAAGGCGTCTAGCTATGGCTTTCCTTCATGGCTGGATATGTTCACATAAAATCAGGGATCGGAAGGCTCTTTCAGTAATTTGTCTTAGGTTAGTACAGAACCTAAGGAGATAATCAGCTTTTTATTTCCTGATTCTTTAAACTCAAACATTTCAGTGTCTTTAACAAGGAGAACCCCAAACATTATATGAAGTTTGGAGATTTAAACTATAGTATTTTCTTATGAAAATGTTCCCATTCCAGCTTGTCCTGCATTAAGCTCTATATTTGGTAAATATTCAATAGTAGAAAATTAGAATTATGACCTAATGTAATAGAAAAATCCTGTTGACATTAGGTCATCTCTAATTATGTAGGTTTGTATATGATACTAATTTTTTGGTTCTGGTAGCAGCAACTTCAAAAATAAAGCAATATTAATCACACAGAGGCAAAAAGGATGAATTTAGTGCTTTTCTGTATGCTATATCAAAAAAAAAAAGGGGTCTAACTCATGATGATCTCTTCTAGATTTTCTACTTTTATTTGTATTGCCACCATTCTTTACATCCACATCTTCTACAGGTTTATTTTCCTGTTTCTTACAAATCCTTATCATTTCATTTCCACAAGGATGTCTTGATTCATGTGCTTTGAACTATTTTAGTTTCCCTTGGGGATTCAAATGTTGATTAAATATCCACAGAAAAGGAGTTTAGTCATTAAGTCACTTTTAATGATAATAATGTGATTTTGCTTATCTATTTGTTTTGACCACTGATTTTCTAAAAAGTTCTTATCTATTCACAAGTGCCCAATTACAAGCCAATGACGCAGTGTCAAAAGAGGTTTTTAATGAATACTGGGCCTTGGTTTCTCATTGATTTAGAGATTTTCCTATTTGCTTCTCTGATACTTTGATTGTGCCAGCCTTCTGCAAGCATGCTCATGAATAGCAAGCTACTCAGGGTCCTTTAGAAACCCTCAGACCAGCACTCATCCAAAAGGGTTCATTGCCAAGAGTAATATATCCTTTTTCCCCTCAACGTTTTATGGCTGTTCCTAGGGTAGAAGTGTGCTGGAGCAGGAGACAGAAGATGCAGGGGTAGGCTGGAAGATGAGCATGTGGAGAAGTATAGGGTAGCAATGAATAAAGCAGAGCATAAAAATATAGGATTTATATTTCCTTCCTGGTAACCAAGATTTCTTGAGCAATGAAGAATGCCAAATAAATATCATTAAGTAAATAGAGAAATTTTTTCTTAGATTAATTTTCTTCTCACTTGTCAACACATCCTATATAATAAAAGCCTAGATGGCATTGTACGACATTGTCACAAGATGGCCACTGTGACATCGTCACAAGATGGCTACCCCCACATTGTCACAGATGGCCACCACAAGATGGCCGGCAGAAGAGGGCAGTTGGGGTGATCAGGCCAGCAGGGAAGCGGTTAGGGGGCAATCAGGCAGGCAGGCAGGCAAGTGTTTAGGAGCCAGCAGTCCTGGATTGTGAGAGGGACGTCGGACTGCTTGTGGGATCAGGCCTAAACTGGCAGTCGGACAGCCCTCGAAGAGTCCCAGATTGGAGAGGGTGCAGACCAGGCTGAGGGACACTCCTTCCCATGGATGATTTTCATGCACCGGGCCTCTAGTTTGGCTATAAAATACCACTGAATTAGACATATATATACCACAGATATATGATTGCTTGCTGTCTCCTGCATTCATGTAAATATTGTTTGTATTGAACACTTTACATATGTATTGCATATGTCTAAATTGCAATTAGGGTGTCCATGACACAAAATAAGCAAAATAAAAGAGAAGAAAAACACAAGTTGTGTTTATATTTCACTTAAATATCAAGATAAAATAACTCATTCATCAGACATGATGTTTTTCATCTCTGTTACGTGGAGCTGGGTTGCATTCTAGTGATAGGGAGAGTGGCAGTGTATAAAGAAGCACCACAACCCTATCCAGTTTGGCTCAATGGATAGAACGTTGGCCCTAGGACTGAAGGGTCCCAGGTTAGGTTCTGTTCAAGGGCATGCACCTTGATTGCAGGATCTATCCCAGCCCCCAATCAGTAGGAGCACATCTGGGAGGCAACCAATTGATGTGTCTCTATCACATCAATGTTTTCATCTCTCTGTCTCTCCCCCTCCAACTCTCTCTAAAAATCAATGGAAAAATATCCTCAGATGAAGATTAACAACATAAAAAGCAACACAAAGATATTTATTTGTTGTTGCTCATGATAAAGATGATAGTTTTACACTAAACATCTTCTGTAATGCATTAGATATTGGTCCAGAGTAAAGAACTTGATGCATGTGAGCAGAGCTCTTTGGAAGTAAATGTTGTTCTAAAGAAGGTAAAAGCTGTAAAGTTCAATGTGGAGGCCTTGGTTTTATTTCAAGTAGACAGGCACATGAGTGCTTGCTGCAGAATAGCAAGACAAACTTCTGAAACAAATAGATTGGTGCTGTATGAAAAGGGGAAAAAAACCAAAAACATTTAAGTGTAACTTTTTAATTCATTCAATATGTCTGTCATGGGGAAATTGATCATGCAGTTCAATGGACTTTGTATATGATAAAAAAAAACGGTCAGAATTTATTAGAAAAAAATGTGTATTATCAAATAACAGGTTTGAAATAACTACAGCCAAGTGCTAATTATACACAATATTGAAGGTTTTTAAAACTGTTTTTAAAAGCACTACCATATAAACCCAGATCTCTATAGCTGTCAAGTATATTTTACATAGAATAAAATTTGCTTAGTTTAATAGAGGATACTTTTAATATATGAAGAACATCTGAAAAAGTATATTCATCCTTTTGAATATTTCATTTTTAACATTATTCAAAATCTATTCCTTTTACAAAGTATATTCCTTAGTTGTTAAAAGTTAGATGCTTTCTTGTATATAAACTCGAATAATTTGCTAGTTAAAAAGCTTGTATATAGCAGTGAGTATCCATGTGCTTCTGATAAGAAATTAGTCAAATGTTAAAATCTAAAACTGTGTTAGAGCAAGGTATTCATGCAATTCTCTTTCATGTATTAATTTTCATATACTAACTTACAAGTCTCTTATTCTAAGTTGCCTTGCATAAATATATTTGACTTTTATCATTTGCCCCTATTTTTTTTTTTTTTTTAGTGATGGTAATTTCAAAGGTAGATTCTAGTGCAGATTCAGGTATAAAGTCTTTCCATGATATTCAATTAAATAAACAAAAGAAACAAAAATAAAGATATGTAAACATCATCAAAATTAAAGTTAGCAAATAAATACAGCATCCTTTTATAAACTCTGAGGAGTAACTCCAATATCTAGTGAAATTAAAATTTGATGGGAAAAAAGAAATTGTGAATTGACAATTTTTTTACTCAACAGAGTGCACCATGACATAAAATAACTGTATGCATTTCTAAAATTCTCATTCGTCTCCTTCTGTCATTAGGCAGGATACTGGAAAACTTGTTAAAACATGAAGATATGAAAATCATTGTACATGTAACCCACTTCCAAACTGTGAATCAGCATTAGCTTCAAGGACAACAAAGAAACTATGCAATTATATTAGCCTTATTTTCTGCCCCTGCCTTCTTGCAGAACTGAAGGGGGAAGATGAGAGAGTCAGAGAGTAAATTATGACCCAACTTTATAGCTATAGAACACCTTTCAGGCACAAAAGGATGCACAGAAAAATATTTTCTGATCCACAAAATAAGACCACAGGTTGAGGATCTTCGTTCTAATTCAATTTCTCACTTAAGTTGCTAGTTCACTCAAAACAAGGGACAAAAACAAAAGAAGGAAGAAAAAAAAACAAAACCTCAAATGAGATGTGAGATATTCGGACAGAGTAGAGCACATAAGCAGAGAAACCCAGGGGAAATAATTTCAGGATGTAGAGAAATCAGATAAAGAGAAAGTATACTGAAAGCAATGGCCCATAGACAATAATAAATGTCCTTCCTCTAAGAATACTGAATGGCAGAAACAATGACTTAAACCTCGAATAACAGAAAAAAACAAGATTAAGTTAATTTTATTTTTAATCTGTTTTTAATTGATTATTTAGAGAGAGATAAATATATAGAGAGAAACACCGATGAGAAAGAAACATCATTGATTGGCAGCCTCCTACACGCCCCCCACAGGGGATTGAACCCACAACCTGGGCATGAGCCCTGACCAGGAATCAAACCAGTGGCTTTTTGGTCCCTAGGTGGAAACTCCACCTCTGAGCTACACCCATGGGGCCAGGATTAATTTTAAATAATAAGTGAATAAGGCCAATAGGACCTGGATGTATTTCCCCCTATTGAAATATGAAAAATATACAGGCAATAAAATATATAGGTAAAAATAAGCAAACTTGAATTATGAAGAAATTAATTGTGATCAGACTTAAAATTGCATACCTGAAGTAAATATTCCTATATTTCAATTTCTTATTCACTTATTTATTTCATTCAGTTATTTATTTTTGAGTATATTTTGCTATAGTAATAGGATCTGATGATAATATAAGTAGCAAAATCAGACATAGTCCTTGTCTGCATATGACTTTCCCTCCATTCAAATGTGTGAATGTAAAGAGCAACTGTGATAAATGCTATAAAGGAGAGATGCTAGTCTAAGTGTGTAAAAGGGGATTTAGTCTTTTTTGGGATAAGAGAAAGCTTCCCTAAAGTGGAGCTTTAAGCTGCAAAATTAGTGGGAATTAGTTATGCAAATGGGGGAAAGAAAGAAATTTTCAGATATAAGCAAAACCATATAGTGGAGAGAGTATAGGACACATGGGATATTAATAATAATAAAAAAAAAGATCAGTATAGCTGACGCTAATTTTTGAAGGCAGTTAATGGTAATAACATGTAAACAGTAGCTTTGAACTTTCAAGGAAGTATTGAAAAAATGAATCCTGATTTTCAGAGAATGTGGGCTACTTTACATAAAAGCCATTTCCTGTTGGATAAACAAAACATACTTCAAAATTCTAGATAAAATATTTTAAAAAGCATCTTCAAAATTAACCAAGAACCTGAAAGACAAATTAGCAAGACAAATAAGAGGAGAAAAAGAAAATCTTGAGATGCAAACAAAGCATGAAATGAAGTTGTAAAATTGAAGTGTGGTTTTGATGATCTTGAAAGAAGGAAATGGGGTTTAGCATCAAATTAGTGTCCATCCACAACTGGCTCCACCTTCAGTGTAGGAATGAACCAGAAGTAAACCACCAGCACTATCCCTCCCCTAGAGGACGACAAGGAGACTGGCCCTGACCATGAAGAGGCATGGAAAATACAGTTGTAAAAAAGCATATGAGATGTAACAATTTTAAATTTATATGCATCTTAAAACACAACCTTCATATATTTAAAGCAAAAAAAAAGTTACAGTCCTACAAACATTAATAGGCAAATTAAATCACAGCATGAGAGATTTAACACATCTTTAGTTAATAATGAACTAATAAAGACTACAAAACAAAGATTTTACAAATATGAACATGATTATCAAAATTGACTGGTTGACACTTATAGAAATCTCTTCCCAAAAATTTGAGCATATTTCCTTTTTCTAGAACAAATAATATCTTCAGAAAATTATACAATGCTGCCTGGCCAATAAGCAATTTCTAACAAACTTGATTCTCGCCTGAGGATATTTTTTCCCCATTGATTTCTAGAGAGAGTGGAAGGGAGGAATGGAGGGAGTGTGAGAAAGAGGAAGAGAGAGAGAGAGACCTAAGGATTGGTTGACTTCCGCATGCGTCCCGACAGGGGCTGGGATCCAAACCTACAACCCAGGTACATGTCCTTTACTGGAATCGAACCACAACCCTTCCATGCAAGGGCTGATGCTCTAACTACTGGGAAACACAGGCCAGGGTGCTAACAAATTTTAAATAATTAAAGACATATACTAGTAGAGCTTGTTCTCTGACCACAGTGTAATTAAGGTAGAAGTCAGCTACAAAGTGAGCACTAGAATATTCTTAAAAATTAATAAAATAAGCACTTTAGAAAATTGAGGTTGGAGGACATCAGCACGATGTTGAAAGAGGAAGCCCTGACTCTTCTTCCCTGCACAGAAACAATGATTCAACAACAATATAGGAACCAGCATCCTATGTGAGAAACCAGCCACATTTGTGGCATGCTCTCTCCATAACCTCTCTCCCAAGCACAGTACCAGAAATTGGAAAGAAACTCTGAGCTCCCAGTTTCTCTCAAGGGAGAGAGAGGACTAGATGGTACATTCAATGTTCTGGCTTTGCAGCGGGCTGCCCAAGGCACTGGATGTGTCATGCCCAAATCTGAGCCAAGACAGGAAAGGGCCGCTTAGCTGTAAGGTGCTGAGAGCAAGAAAACAGTTTGGACTGGTACACACTCATTGGCTGTAATTTCTCCCTCCTGCTCATTCCAGAAACAGCAGGTGAATAACTCCAAATCCCAGCCTTTCCACAAGAAGGTAAAGAGTTGAATCTATCTACTATTTCAGCTTTTCAGACTTATGTCAATAATGGTGGAAAACAGGATTAGCAAATTTTTAAATCAAAAGATGGCTTTTGAGTTGTGTCTTGAAGAGTGATAAGGCCAAACAGGAAAAATATCAGTGATATTTTCATGAATTGCAAAGTATTAATACATGCAAGTAGTTTTGAAGTTGTATAAGCCAGGATTAACAAGTTGTTTTCTAAGAGATCTTTTGTTACTTATTTTCACAAATAATAATCCTATAAACAATTTATTCTAAGTTTCTTTTCCCAGTGATAGTTGGAGTCAACACATAATGGGACATTTTTAAATGACCCTTTAAAGCCTTGGAGATGGAAGAAATTAAACTCAAAACAAGAAAATATTTAGTTTTGTTGTCTGACTTAATCTCAAATTTAAAAAAAAATAGATTTCAGAGAGAGGAAGGGAGAAGGAAAGAGGGGTAGAAACATCAATGATGAGAGAGAATCATTGATCAGTTGCCTCCTGCACACCCCACACTGGGGATTGAGTCTGAAACCCGGCCATGTGCCCTGACTAAGAAAAGAACCCTGTCCTCCTGGTCCATGAGCTGATACTCAAACACTGAGCCACACTGATGGGGGATTCTGACTTAATCTTGCTCTCCAAGTGACACCATGACCCTACTGGCAAATGAGTGACAAATAAGCTTGATCCATGGACTAATCATTTAACTTATTTTTTCCGTTGTTTTTTTGTGTGTGTGTGTGTTGTTTCCATTTAATTGCTTTTCTAAATGGTCACAGGTGCACTTAGCTTTTTGTTTTGTGTTGTTTGCTATTATTTATAATGAATATAATCCTATCTAATAATAGAAAATATGCAAATTGACCATACCTCCGACACACCCACAAGCCATGCCCACCATCCAATCAGAGTGAGTATGTAAATTAACCCAAACCAAGATGGCTACAGCCACAGAGAGCAAGGTTTCCTAGGTAACAGAGGAAGCCAAGCTTTCCACCTGCCCTTGCCAGGCCTAAGCCTCCACTCAAGCTACAAAGTTTCAATTATAGAAGGTAAACAAATTCAAACAAATGGCGGCAGAATGGAGCTTGAGAGAGCAGGCCAGGGTTGCCGCCGGCAACAGGAGAAGCAAAGCTTTCCACACACCCTGGCCAGGCCCACCCACTTAAGGCAACAAAGTTTCAATTATAACCCCAACAGAAATGGCTACCGGCCTCGGAGGGAGCCCCAGGCTTGGCTCCGCTCCAGGCTACAAAGTTTCAATTGTAGAAGGAAAATAAATTCCAGATACCAGGGCCTCCGCTTGCATTGCCAGGGGGTGTGGCCCGCCTGCAAACGACCACAGGCCCCTCGCTCAGGCCGCCCCACACCCCAAGGGAACCCCCACCTGATCTGGGATGCCCGTCAGGGCAAACCAGCTGGCCCCCACCCTTGTACCAGGCCTCTATCCTATCTAATAAAAGAGTAATATGCAGATTGACCATCACTGCAACACACAATATAGCTGCCCCCATGTGGTCAAAGATCCTGCCCCTATGTAGACACAAGATGGCCACCACAAGATGGCCAGCAGGAAAGGGCAGTTGGGAGGCACCCGGCCTGCAAGGGAGGGCAGTTGAGAAGGACCAGGCCTGCAAGGGAGGGCAGTTGGAGGTGATCAACCCTGCAGGAGAGGGCAGTTAGGGGTGACCAGGCCGGCAGAGGAGGGAAGTTGGGGGCAAACAGGCTGGCAGCAGAGTGGTTAGGAGGTGATCAGGCTGGCAGGCAGAAGTGGTTAGGGGCAATCAGGAAGGCAGGCAGGCAAGCAGTTGGGAGCCAGCAGTCCTGGATTGTAAGAGGGATGTCCGACTGCCTGTTTAGGGATCCGACTGCCCACCGGGATTGGGCCTAAACGGGCAGTTGGACATCCCTCGAGGGGTCCCACATTGGAGAGGGTACAGGCTGGGCTGAGGGACAACCCCTCTGTGCACGAATTTCGTGCACCGGGCCTCTAGTATAATATAAAAATCCAAAGTTTTCCATTAAAATTCTGATGTACACGAGTACGTTTGAGGTTCAGAACATGGTAAAACAACCTTACTGAGACTATCTATCCTGAGGGAATAGTTTACCTGATTAAAAAATATTTTAAAAGTTCAGCAGCAATATATCAATGATGTAAGATAAAATTCAAGTATTGCTTGAATATAGAATTCCGCATCAAGAAAGTAATTTATTAGTAAATGACAGCTCTGTCTGTCTCCTTGGTTTCTGACACACATCCTGACAGCACATAGAATACCAAAAGAGCAGGTAAGATTTACTGGTACACGACTGTGTCATTAAAGCAAGATGAAGGTGTGATTTAAATAAGACATTTTAAATATGGAAACTATATTCACAACCATGAGTGAGAAGATTTAGAAAACCCCAGCGGTTATCCAGTCACATCTCCTTCTTTTACAGATGAGGAAAGTAAAGTTCAAGACCATAAATGATTTCCAGTGAGTAAATCACACTGAACTTCCATCCCAGGGCTGCTTCATTTGCATCAATCTGCTTCTACTTTGCTTATAAAATATGTCCCGTGATTTAAAACAGCACCATATGAAAATAGACATTCTAATTTGAAATAAAGTATAAAACACACATGAGTACTACAGTAATATTATTGTACTCCATGATATTAAAGTTCCTAATAAAAATAAACAAACTTTTATTGACTAATCATCATTGCCTTTGCATGAGATCAAAGGCAGTTCCACTTTACAGTACCCCCAAATTCTTCAGTTTATCTTAGCACTAGTTACTATATAGCACATTTTTTTAGTAAGAGCGTTACTAGTAAGGTTTCTATTTTTAGATAAGAAAGGAACACAGTAGAGTCAAATAACTTGTCCAACATTATATAAACTAGAAATGGTACATCTGTTATTTAGAACCAAAATAATGCTCTTAGTCACTGTTTTTTGGCCAGTCTCTGAAAAAGCTTTCCTAAGCCTTGCAACATAGAGCTCTGTCTACACATTAAGGATGGCTGCCTATTCCATTATTTTCTCCAATATCTCTGTATTCTTCTAGGATGACTATAATAAGAAATGACACAATGGCTAATGTTGGTGGGGATATGGAGGAATTGGCACCGTCACACATTGCAGGTGGGAATGTAAAGTGATATAGCTCTTTGGAAAACATTTGGCAGTTCCACAAAATATTAAACAGAGAACTAACATCTGACCCATAAATTCCTCTCATAGGGATTTCTTCACAAGAGAAATAAAAATATATGGCAATATTAAAAATGTTGCAAATGTTTTAGTAGCATTATTTATAATAGCCTAAAAGTAGAAGCACCACAAATGCCTATTAACGGATAAATGGAAGCAAAATGTTGTATAACGGTACTGTAAGGCCTAATTTTATGTCAAGTTGATTAGGCTCTGGTGCCCAGTTGTGTTTGGTCCAACACTATTCTAGATATGGCTGATAACAATTAACATTTGTTGATACAATTAACAGTTACAATCATTTTGAAAATAAAGTGATGGGCAAATACATGATAGGCAAACATTGATATTTAAAAAAGGAGTGGCTACATAAGAGTCTTCTAAAGTAGATGTCAGAGCAAAGAAAATTATCACAGATAAAGAGATTTCATAATGATAAAATGGAAAGAAATACAAATCCTAAATAACTATGCACCAAAAAATAATCTCTAATACATGAAGCAAAAACTGATGATGCTGAAAAAAAGAACAAATACAGAGTTGTAGTATGAACTCCAGAAGCTGCCTCTCAGCAACTGATAGACATATTTCTGAAATTTTAATTACAAATTCAATTTCTTCCATGGCTATAGAGATATTAATAGTATTTAATTCATCATATAGACACACTAAAATAACTACTGATGCATCCAAGAAGTTTGTACATCTCCAGGAAAGTATACTGAGTATTATCCAAAAGATTACATACTGTATTATTTCAGTCATAAAATATTTTTGAAATGGAGAACAGATTAATGGTACCAGAATCAGGGTTATGGGAGAAGAGGGAGAAAGAAAGGATGCTGCTGTGATTATAAAAGTCAACAGGAGGGATACTTATGATGATGAAACTGTTCAGATTGTTGACTGTGTTAGTAGATACAAAATCCTACATGTGTAATGAAATTCTATATAACTAAACACAAATATACACTGAATAAAATCAATGGATTGAGTCAATGTCATTATCCTCATTGTCGTACTGCACTGCAATAGTTTTGCAAAATGCTGTTTTTGGGGAGGAAATGGATAAAGTGTATCTGGATGTCTCTATTATTTCTTACAACTTTATGTCAATCTACAATTGTCTTAATAAACATTTTATTTTTAAAAAGGAATAACATACTACTGCAACTGGATAATTCTTTAAAAGTTTCTGCTACAAGAAGAAATCATTTATAAAAAGAGATATTAGGTCCTTTGCCCATTTTTAATTGGATTATTTGTCTCCCTTTTGTTAAGTTATTTGAGTTCATTATATATTTTGGAAATTAACGCCTTATCAGATGTATCATTGGCAAATATGTTCTCCAATGCAGTGGGATCCCTTTACATTTTGTTGATGGTTTCTTTTGCTATGCAGAAGCTTTTTATTTTGATGTCGTCTCATTTGTGTGTGTTTTTTTTCTCTCCTTTGTTTCTCTTGTCCTAGGAGATGTATCAGCAAACATATTGCTATGAAAGATATCTGAGATTTTGCTGCCTATGGTTTCTTCTAAGATTTTTATGCTTTCACGACTTACATTTAAATCTTTTATCCATTTTGAATTTATTCTTCTGTATGGTATAAGTTGGTGATCTAGTTTCATTGTTTTTTGCATGTACTTGTCTAATGAATTTTCCCAGCACCATTTATTGAAGAGATTATCCTTATTCCATTGTATGTTCTTTCCTCCTTTGTCAAATATTAATTGAGTATAATGGCTTGGGTCCATTTCTCCAAAGTGGACATACAGATGGACAAGAGACATATTAAAAAATGCTCAAAGTCACTAATCATCAGAGAGGTTCAAGTTAAAATGACAATGAGTGATCACCTCACACTTGTGAGAATAGCTACCATCAACAAATGACAAGTGCTGGCTAGGATGTGGAAAAAGGGGAATTGTAGTACACTGCTGATGGGAATGCAGACTGATGCAACCATTATGGAAAACAGTGTGGAGTTTACTCAAAAAATTAAATATGGAACTGCCATTTGATCCAGTGATCCCACTTCTAGGAATATATCCTAAGAAACCTGAAACACCAATCAGAAAGAATAGATGGACCTCTATGTTCATAGCAACACAATTTATAATAGCTAAGATCTGGAAGCAGCCCAAGTGCCCATCAGTAGATGAACAGATAAAAAAAGCCATGGTACACTTACACCATGGAATCCTACCTAATAAAAGGGTAATATGCAAATTGACCGCACCTTCGCTACACCCAAGCCATGCCCACCAGCCAATCAGAGTGAGTATGCAAATTAACCCAACAAAGATGGCGGGTAATTTGCATATGCATGCGCTGATTGGCCTGAGTCCTGGAACATCCTCAGGACCCAGGCTGCTCCTAGCCTGTAGGCCAGTAGGCCCTGAGTGGCAGGGGTCACAGAACGCCCCCTGGCCACTCGGAGCCTATGAGTGCAGGGCCAAGCGGCTGGGGGCGGGGCCGGAACATCCCCGCGTCACGATGTTCCCACCCCGCCTGCAGCCACTTGTCAATGCTATCACCAAGCGGAGGTTCGGGTCCACGCCCCCAGCCTGGGGTCTCAGGCCAGCAGCAGTGCACGCACCCACGGCGATCAAGCTGCACCCCCAGCCTGGGGTCTCAGGCCGGCAGCGGTGTGTGCACCCATGCAGAGATCAGGCCATGCCCCCAGTCTGGGGTCTCAGGCCGGCAGCAGCACGTGCACCCATGGCAATCTGGCTGTGCCCCCAGCCTGGGGTCTCAGGCCAGCAGCGGCGCTGGCACCCACATGGCGATCGGCCCGCGCCACCAGCCTGGGGTCTCAGGCCGGTAGTGGCGCACGCACCCACGCAATGATCCCCTCCCAGCCCAGCCTGGGTTCTCAGCCACTGAGTCACACCAGCCAGGCAGATGTGGAGGAATCTTAAATGTTTCTTTTTTATATATATATTTTATTGATGTTTTACAGAGAGGAAGGGAAAGGGATAAAGAGCTAGAAACATCTATGAGAGAGAAATATCAATCAGGTACCTTCTGCACAGTCCCCACTGGGTATGTGCCCCCAAGCAAGGTACATGGCCTTGACTGGAATCGAACCTGGGACCCTTGAGTCTGCAGGCCATTGCTCCATCCACTGAGCCAAACCAGTTAGGGCTGTCCAATATATTAAAGAAAAAACCCTATCTAATAAAGAGGGAATATGCAGGGGAGGGCATTTGGAGGTGACCAGGTTGTCAGGGGAGGGCAGTTGGGGATGATAAGGCCAGCAGGAGAGCAGTTAGCCATTGATCAGGCTGGCAGGGGAGTGGTTAGAGGGTGATCATGCTGGCAGGCAGAAGCGGTTAGAGGCAATCAGGCAGGCAGGCGAGCAGTTGGGAGCCAGCAGTCCAGAATTGTGAGAGGGATGTCCGACTGCCTGTTTAGGCCTGGCAGTCGAACATCCCCCAAGGGGTCCCAGATTGGAGAGGGTGCAGGTTGGGCTGAGGGAAACACACACCCGTGCACAAATTTCATGCACTGGGCCTCTAGTATTATATAGCTGTAAAAGGATAGCTTACCCTCTGAGGCAGCATGGAGAGACTTGGAGAGTGTTATGCTAAATGAAATAAGTCAGTCAGAGAAAGATAAGTATCACATGATCTCACTCACATATAGAATCTAAAGAACAAAATAGAGAAACCAAGATGGCGCCATAGGTTAAACACCTAACCCGCAGCCGGGCACAACAATTTCAAAAATACAACTAGAGGTCAGAACGGTCATCGTCCAGAACCACAGGAAAGCTGGCGGACTGAAATGCCCACAGCTGGGGAGAAGGAGAAGGCCACGGGGACAGTCGGGGGAGCCGCAAAAGCCTGAGGTATGGAGAAACGGACGGAGACACGAGCACGCGCGCCTGCGGGGAGGATAGAGCCGGAGAGGAAGGGGCGGCTGACGGCCTGCCGGCGTTCACTGGCAGGAAGGAGATAAAGGCTCCGGATTGCGCTGAGCGCCGGCTCCGACTGCACTGAACCCCGTTCCGGGCGAAACCCTGGGAAGCCAGGCGCAGGCTGGGGGAATGAATCTGGGCTGTGGGGCGCAGGCACAGAGGAGCGGCGGAAGGCAGAGCTCCAGAGGCGCGCGCAGGAAGGGGCGCAAAGGACGGACTGTTGCCTGCGCCACTGAACTGCCCTAGCGGGAAGGAGACAAGGGCTCCGGACCGTGCTGAACCCCAGTTCTGACTGCACTGAACCCCAGTTCCGGGCGAAACCCTGGGAAGCCAGGCACATGCTGGGGGAATGAATTTGGCCTGTGGGGCAGAGGCACAGAGGAGCGGCGGCTCCAGAGGCGCACACGGGAGGGCGCGCAGAGGAGGGACTGTTGCCTGCGCCACTGAATGGCCCTGCTGGGAAGGAGACAAAGGCGCCAGACTGCGCTGAGACCCAGTTCCAACTACATTGAAACCCAGTTCCAGGCAGCGGGCGAAACTCCAGGGCGCGTTTCTCTCAGAGGTGTTTGCAAGGAATACAGAGGGACACAGACACAGGAGCCTCATGTCTCCTGCACAGCAACTCTTCCTATATAGACAAAGAGGGTCCTCATGGACAATTGGCCTGGAGGACAATTCCTCCTAGTGACACCAACAACAATCAAGACTTAACTGTAGATACTCACTCAGTTTCGCAACTGCGCCGCCCCCGCAGGCCGCCCGGCCCGGGGCACTGGGGACGCCGCGGCGGCAGCGGCTTCCGGAGCCCGGCGGCCGCCCAGCGCCCATCCCCGCCGCGAGGCCCCCCGCGCGCCTGGTTCCGCGGGCCGCGCGCCCCGCACAACGGACGGAGGCCCGGGCGCCCTCTCCGTGCACCTCCCGGCGCCACTAGACCTCAGTAGAGTTGACTGAATTCAAGAGATTAAGAAGAACAAATCGGGGAATTGAAAAAGATGACGGCGGAGGTGAAGGCTGATGTGTTGCCTCACATGGCAGTTTCGGAAATACAACTGGAACATGGACTAGTGAGGGTGGCGACTGCTGCTCGCGTCTCCCCAGACCGGGCGGCTGCTCCTCTCAGTCAGCACCGCAGCCGGGGCCATGGGCTCGTGGGCGCCGCAGCAGCTGCTGTGGCGGCGGCCGCGGACTCGGCGCAGCAGCTCTCTGTGAAGGAAGAGACCATCTTTCTGCAGGAGGGGCGCATCCGCGCCACCGACCTGGCCGAACTGCGCAGTGAGATCCTCGAGGCCCCGGAGGCCGCCAACACCGATTTGGAGGATTCTTAGGAGTTCTCATCTTACATTCAAGCCCTTTAAGCCATTTGACAGAGGAGAATCAAGAAGGCGGCTAAGTTAAACAAAGGAACTGCGAACTCCACCGCACACAGCAATTTCAGGGGCACGAATGGAGGACAGAGCCTCTGCCATCCAGAACTACAGGAGAGATGGCTGAATGGTAGATTTATAGCTAAGAGGGAAGAGGAAACCAGCGAAATCGGAGGGGATGAGGTGTGGAGGCGCGTGGGTCTGGTTGGTGGCGGGGGAAAGGGGCTTTTGTTCCAAACCTAGGGGAGATTAGCTCTCCATCACACTGAAATCCAGCTTCTGGGGACCCGTGGGAGACCCAGATGCCTGCGGGGAGAGGCGGGACTCTTGCGGAGGTGCCAAGCGCCCCTGGGTCTGGGGGAGGCCGCGCTCCCCTGGGTCCGAGTGAGGCCAGGGGTCAATAGATCCAGTTGAGGCCTCGCGCATCTAGGCCCGGGTGAGCCCAAGTGGCCCTGGGTCTGGGAGAGGCCAAACATCCCTGGGTCCAGGTGAGACCATGTGTCCCTGGATCGGGTGAGGCCTCGTGAACCTAGGCCCGGGTGAGCCCAAGTGGCCCTGGGTCTGGGAGAGGCCAAGCGTCCCTGGGTCCGGGTGAGACCATGTGTCCCTGGATCCGGGTGAGGCCTCGTGCACCTAGGCCCGGGTGAGCCCAAGTGGCCCTGGGTCTGGGAGAGGCCAAGCGTCCCTGTGTCCGGGTGAGACCATGTGTCCCTGGATACGGGTGAGGCCTCGTCCACCTAGGCCCGGGTGAGCCCAAGTGGCCCTGGGTCTGGGAGAGGCCAATCATCCCTGGGTCCGGGTGAGACCATGTGTCCCTGGATCCGGTTGAGGCCTCGTGCACCTAGGCCCGGGTGAGCCCAAGTGGCCCTGGGTCTGGGAGAGGCCAAGTGTCCCTGGGTCCGGGTGAGACCATGTGTCCCTGGATCCGGGTGAGGCCTCGAGCACCTAGGCCCGGGTGAGGCCACGTGCCCCTGGGTCTGGAAAAGACCAAGCGCCCCTGGGTCCAGGTGAGACCATGTGTCCCTGGATCCGGGTGAGGCATCGTACACCTAGGCCCGGGTGAGCCCAAGTGGCCCTGGGTCTGGGAGAGGCCAAGCGTCCCTGGGTCCGGGTGAGACCATGCGTCCCTGGATCCGGATGAGGCCTCGTGCACCTGGGCCCGGGTGAGCCCAAGTGGCCCTGGGTCTGGGAGAGGTCAAGCGTCCCTGGGTCCGGGTGAGACCATGTGTCCCTGGATCCGGGTGAGGCCTCGTGCACCTAGGCCTGGGTGAGCCCAAGTGGCCCTGGGTCTGGGAGAGGCCAAGCGTCCCTGGGTCCGGGTGAGACCATGCGTCCCTGGATCCGGATGAGGCCTCGTGCACCTAGGCCCGGGTGAGCCCAAGTGGCCCTGGGTCTGGGAGAGGCCAAGTGTCCCTGGGTCCGGGTGAGACCATGCGTCCCTGGATCCGGGTGAGGCCTCGTGCACCTAGGCCCGGGTGAGCCCAAGTGGCCCTGGGTCTAGGAGAGGCCAAGCGTCCCTGTGTCCGGGTGAGACCATGTGTCCCTGGATCCGGGTGAGGCCTCGTGCACCTAGGCCCGGGTGAGCCCAAGTGGCCCTGGGTCTGGGAGAGGCCAAGCGTCCCTGGGTCCGGGTGAGACCATGTGTCCCTGGATCCAGATGAGGCCTCGTGCACCTAGGCCCGGGTGAGCCCAAGTGGCCCTGGGTCTGGGAGAGGCCAAGCGTCCCTGGGTCCGGGTGCGACCATGTGTCCCTGGATCCGGATGAGGCCTCGTGCACCTAGGTCCGGGTGAGCCCAAGTGGCCCTGGGTCTGGGAGAGGCCACGCGTCCCTGGGTCCGGGTGCGACCATGTGTCCCTGGATCCAGATGAGGCCTCGTGCACCTAGGTCCGGGTGAGCCCAAGTGGCCCTGGGTCTGGGAGAGGCCAAGCGTCCCTGTGTCCGGGTGAGACCATGTGTCCCTGGATCCGGGTGAGGCCTCGTGCACCTAGGCCCGGGTGAGCCCAAGTGGCCCTGGGTCTGGGAGAGGCCAAGCGTCCCTGGGTCCGGGTGCGACCATGTGTCCCTGGATCCAGATGAGGCCTCGTGCACCTAGGTCCGGGTGAGCCCAAGTGGCCCTGGGTCTGGGAGAGGCCAAGCGTCCCTGGGTCCGGGTGCGACCATGTGTCCCTGGATCCAGATGAGGCCTCGTGCACCTAGGTCCGGGTGAGCCCAAGTGGCCCTGGGTCTGGGAGAGGCCAAGCGTCCCTGGGTCCGGGTGAGACCATGTGTTCCTGGATCCAGATGAGGCCTCGTGCACCTAGGCCCGGGTGAGCCCAAGTGGCCCTGGGTCTGGGAGAGGACAAGCGTCCCTGGGTCCGGGTGCGACCATGTGTCCCTGGATCCGGATGAGGCCTCGTGCACCTAGGCCCGGGTGAGCCCAAGTGGCCCTGGGTCTGGGAGAGGCCAAGCGTCCCTGTGTCCGGGTGAGACCATGTGTCCCTGGATCCGGGTGAGGCCTTGTGCACCTAGGCCCGGGTGAGCCCAAGTGGCCCTGGGTCTGGGAGAGGCCAAGCGTCCCTGGGTCCGGGTGCGACCATGTGTCCCTGGATCCAGATGAGGCCTCGTGCACCTAGATCCGGGTGAGCCCAAGTGGCCCTGGGTCTGGGAGAGGCCAAGCGTCCCTGGGTCCGGGTGTGACCCTGTGTCCCTGGATCCAGATGAGGCCTCGTGCACCTAGGCCCGGGTGAGCCCAAGTGGCCCTGGGTCTGGGAGAGGCCAAGTGTCCCTGGGTCCGGGTGAAGCCAGAGCCTGGGTCCGGGTGAGGCCGTGTGCCCCTGGATCCATCCGGGTGAGGCTGGGTCCAGGCCCAGGTGAGACCACGCGCCCCTTGGGTATGGGTGAGGCCACGTGCCCCTTAGTCCGGGTGACGCCATGCCCCTGGGTTCGGCCGAGACCAAACCAGAGGGAGTCGGACCTCCGTTACCGCCATTTGTCCACCATCCAGAGCTGGGGGGTCAGTGCTGACATGTACACATAAGGAACTACTGGACATTGAAATTGAGTCTCAAAAGAACTGTTGGTCCAGGGGGAAGCTCGCTACAGACTGATTCATTTGCCTGTCAGCATAACTATTATTGCTCGTCTCACATTCAGTGCTTATTAGTATATATCTAGTGACATATGATCTCGCTCATCTAGGGGAAATGATGAACAACATAGACTGAGGAACAAGAACAGAACCAGAAGCAAGGAGGCATCGATCGGACTATCGGGCCTCAGAGGGAGGATAAGGGAGGGTAGGGGGAGGGTGGGGGGGAGGGGGAGAGTTCAACCAAAGGACCTGTATGCATGCATATAAGCCTATCCAACGGTTAAGTTCAACAGGGGATTGGGGCATGCGTGGGGAGAGGGGTGGGATGGGAATGGGGGGATGAGGACAAATATGTGACACCTTAATCAATAAAGAAATTAAAAAAAAAAAAAAAAAAAAAAGAACAAAATAAACTGATGAACAAAATAAATCCAGAGACATAGAAGCATGCAACAGACTGATGAATCTCAGAGGAAAAACTGGGGGGTGAGGAGTGAATGGGAGAGATTAACCAGTGAATTTATATGCAAATATGCATAGCCCAGGGACACAGACAATAGTGTGGTGAAGGCCTGGAGGAGATTATGTAATACTTTCAACAATAAAGATAATTTTTTAAAAAAGAGATGTTATATGTGTATTTACCTATTTCAGAGGGCAGGGCAGGAAAGGAAAGTGATTTGCTAATGGTTGTAGTTTCTTTTTTTGGTATGTTTAATATGTTCTAAACTTAGATTGTGGTGACTATACTAAAAACCATTGAATTGTAAATTTTAAATGGGTGACTTTTATGATGCAATAATTATATCCTAGTAAAAGTCTTAAAAAAAGATTCAGATAAAATCATGGCATTTAATTTGTGTCAGTACTTTTTTGTTCTTCTCTCAGTTCTATAGAGGTTTCCCAAATATAAGTAAGATTTTTGCCCATTTTAACTGACTTTTTATATGTAACCTGTGCCTTAACAATCTTTGACTTTCCAAGTGAGTCAACTGAACTGAATAAACCTCTTTGAGTGAATTATGAAGCCAGCTGCTCAATGTATGAGAAACTCATAACGTGTCAATTCACACCTCCACAACTGGCCCATGTTTTACCAATCCCTGATAGAGGAAATGTTGAGGCAATAATGCTTATTACTCTCAAGTCTCTTCTCAGATAGCTTTTCTGCTATTTTCTCCATCTTGACTCTGTTAGTTTTATAGCTCGAGAAATTTCCAAGCTTTTTCCTTCTCTTATGATTTTTTTTTTTTTTTTGTATTCCAAAATAGAAGTGTATTTGACATGAGAGTGAAAATACTGGGTGGGTGGGTGGGTGGGTTGATATCTGAAATCTAATCTTTTTTTAAAAATTTAAATTCTTTATTGGTTAAAGTATTACATAAGTCTCCTTTTCCCCACATTGATCACTCTCCAGCCACCCCTACCTCCCAGCACATGCCCTTACCCTCCAACCCCTGTCTGTGTCCATTGGTTATACTCTTGCATGCATACAAGTCCTTTGGTTAATCTCTTACCCCCTCACCCCATGCCTTCCTTCATAGGTTGGACATTCTGTTCAATGCTTCTATGATTCTGGTTCTATTTTTGTTCATCAGTTTGTGTTGTTCATTATATTCCACAAATGAGTGAGATGATGTGATATTTATCTTTCTCAGACTGGCTTATTTCACTTAGCATAATGCTCTCTAGTTCCATCCATGCTATTGCAAATGGTAAGAATTCCTTCTTTTTACAGCAGTGTAGTATCCCATTGTGTAGATGTACCATAGTTTTCTAATCCACTCATCTGCTGAGGGGCACTTAGGCTGTTTCCAAATCTTAGCTATTATAAATTGTGCTGCTATGAACATAGGGGTGCATATGTTCTTTCTGATTGGTGTTTCTGGTTTCTTGGGATATATTCCCAGAAGTGGGATTACTGGGTCGAATGGGAGTTCCATTTTTAACTTTTTGCGGAATCTCCATACTGTTTTCCACAGTGGCTGCACCAGTCTGCATTCCCACCAGCAGTGCACAAGGGTTCCTTTTTCTCCACATCCTCCCCAGCACTTGTCACTTGTTGATTTGTTGATGATAGCCATTCTGACAGGTGTGAGATGGTACCTCGTTGTTGTTTTGATTTGCATCTCTCGGATGATTGGTGACTTTGAGCATGTTTTCATATGTCTCATGGCCTTCAGTATGTCTTCTTTCAAAAAGTGTCTATTTAGGTCCTTTGCCCATTTTTTGATTGGATTAATCTTGATTTGAGGGTTTTCATGAAATAAGTGGTATTAAGATGTCCAAGGACTTTTCTCTGGAACACTCCATCCATTATAAGTCATGGAAGAATAGTAGAAACATTCAAAGAAGATTAAAAAGAGGGCCACTGGTGAGTTAAAAGAAAAACAAACATATTTTTTGTCTTTGAATCAAATTGAAGAACTTTTTTTCAGGAGGTGGGGTGATAATTGTGTCAAATGCTGATGATAGGATAAAAAAGGATTAGTATACATATAGGGATTGTGGTTGGAAATGTGATCACTACGGGTATAATTTAATGCTATTCTTCTAATGTCTGCAGAGGTAGCTTCTCATTAGGAGCACAACAAAATAAGCTCCAGCTAGAAAAAGAGCTGTCTCTCAGTGGAACATGAAGTAGATAGAGAGCCAAAGGATGCTTTCAGGTGGAGATGAAAGTCATAAAGTGTGTGGATTAAAGAACGGATTCATTTATCTTTGTATTTTTTACACCTGGATAGAATGCTAACAGCCATCTATCAAAACTGCATTCAATGCAATAAAGAGCATTTTGTTTATATGTGAATAAATTAAATGGACCTGGATGGGATTTTAATGGAAATATGTACAACTGAGCTTTTCAAACAATCAGGCCTGGCATTTTCTTCAACAAGCTTTTGATGAGTCCTTTCGGAGGGCAACTCTCAGGGAGAATTGATATGAAAAGTAATGGCCTACCTATCACAGAGGTGTGATTGGTAGGAGGTAGCAGGTAGGGTTTTAAAAATAAAAACACAAGACATCCCCAGAGCATTTTCATTATTTGACCTGCCTGGTAGCTCCTTGGAAAAGCCATATTCTCATGGCATCTTTATTTGATCTCACTCAGAATTTTCCCAGTGAGAAAAACCCTATTTCTATGATTCCCCCCACCTCCCCCCCCAAAAAAAACAACAACACATTCAAGGGCAATTATTTAATATTGCAACTGCCTGAGACAGCAATATTAGTTGAGGCAAATAAATAAAAAAGGAATATCTTATAAGGAAGATCTGAGAATGAGACTCCAAAATAAATTGCCAACATTCATTTTTAGCATAAAGACAAGCATAGCCCAGCTGGCATGGCTGGATCATTGAGCATCAACCTATGAACCTGAAGGTCATGGTTTGGTTCCCTGGTCAGGGCATATTCCTGGGTTACAGGCACAGTTCTGGGTGTGGGGGGTGTGGGAGGCAGCCGATCAGTGACTCTCTCTTATCATTGATATTTCTATCTCTCTCTCCTTCTCCCTTCTTCTCTGAAATCAATAAAAATATATATTTAAGAAAAAGAGAAGCACAGACAATACTCCTTTTATTGGTTGATTCTAACACCACAATTATAATAAAAACTAGGGGCCCAGTGCACGAATTCGTGCACCTTGAAAGGAACTGTGGGCCTCAAGGCTGAGGTGGGCACAGGGGCGGGTCTTAGTCCATCCTCTGTGCCTCCGCCCAGCCCCTCCCGCTGCGGCCCCCAGTCCCCAGTTTGCCAGCAGCCCAGTTCCTGCTGCCACCGCTCCCACACATTGAAGGCGCAAGCCCTGCTCACACCCACTGAGGGGGCGTAGAGCGATTGGGGCTGGCACCAGCAGCAGGTGTGAGCACTGGGCGGAACTGCAGCACACGGGAGCAAAGGATTTTCAGTGATCACCAGAGGCTTCCCGCGATGACAGCGACTGGTGCCCCACCTTGGTCTGGTGCCCCCGCTCAACTGCTCCACCATCCCGCCACAGCCAATGCCCGCCATGTTCTGTGCACACCCCCTGGTGGTCAGCACATGTCATAGCCACTGGTTGTTTGTTTATTCTGCCGTTAGGTCTATTTGCATTTTAGGGTTTTATATATATAGATTATACCAAATTAGAGCTGCTACAAAAAGGAAGATTCTGATAACATCAGAGTGAATTTTATGCTAAATGACATTTAACATGAAAAATGATCCCTCCCTTGGAGTGAACCAGATGTTTGCTCTCACAAATATCAAATTGGAAAAAATAAGTCAACTTGTAGATCTATAGGTAAGAATTGATTCATAGCTCTACCCACTGCTCACAGCAATAATTTACAAGGTAAATTTTATTCTAACTCTATAAAACCCTAAACATACAGATTAACCTGTTTAAAAATATAATTTCCTTTAGAGAAACAAACCTTAGAACAATTCCACACAATGTAATGCATTACCAGATTAATTCTATCCTCCAAAAGATGACCATGAATTTACAGATATGAAAACCTGTCTCAATATTCAGTCTCTGTGGTGACTCTTAGTACCAAGTGCCCAATTGCTCAATAAATGCCAATTGGCAAAGATGATAATGATATGTTAATTCATTTCCCAAGAAGCCTTCTTACTCTCTGTTGGTTTCCACATCCATCTGCTTTACACATTGAAAGGGAAAAAAAAGTCTTTACTCATAAGAAGTATAAAATTTCCTACAATTTGTGATGTTTAAGAAATATCTCATTATATTTGGACTGCACACACACACATGCACACGTGCGCGCGCGCACACACACACACACACACACACACACACTTTTCACTGCAGTTAATTTGTTTATAATTATTAACTTTGGAAGCCTGTCCCTTTTTGAATTATAATAGACACTTCAGAGCTTACTTGACTTAGAAAAAAAAAAGTGGGAAGGGGCCTGATTTTCTGTTTATTACCTCTCTCATGATTATTTCTTCCCTTGCACAATACAACTATTTAGAGCTGGCCTTGCCTGGTTTACAGCACATGATTTTTCAGGGTGGCCGTAATGATAAAAGGAAGCCACACAAACATTATTGACAGTACTAGAGGCTGAGGCCTCATCTTCAGCCACATTCACTTTATGTTCAGAGCTATTGACTGTCTGGTTTATGTATGCAGGGTATTTTATTTGTCTTCTTGTCTCATCAGGGGGCCCAAAGCATGGGGAAACATTCCTATGTTAGGTGGCAGTATGGTGAGAAAGGTGGGGCACCTTTGTGCCATCTTCCTGCTTTATATCCATTACCAGGTGGGCATCTTCCCCTTTTAATATGATCTCTTCTGTGACTTGGATATCTGAGGTAAAAGGAAAAGCAGGTACTGTCCTTGCTTAATCATTGACATGCTCTAAGTCATTACTCTAGCTTTCCTATCTTCTCACCTCTCTCAGATTGCTCCCCCCATACCTGTACACATATATGAGAAGGTTAAGGGGGCTATTTTGGTTATTCAGATATTTGAATTTTAATACTTTTTCTTAAGACAATGCACAAAAGTATTATAAAGAGAATTATAATATTAATGTGAATTATCCAAAGAATTGCTTTAATTTTCTTACATGTCAGGCATTCTATTAAGCATACCACATACCTCAATATTAATTGCAACATTTCTTTCTCTTTGAAAACCTCTCAATCATGGCTTGCTTATAGATCGTCTGTATTGCTCATGATTCAGTTTTCCTAAAATAAAAATTCTGCGATATTTTGTAATAAAACTATGTGGTAAGTTCACATATCTTTGCTTCATCAAGGAATATATACAAATCTCCTACAAATTTCTTTCATCTCTGCCTCCATTACCCTTTTCTAGGAAGTCTAGAAATATCCATTTACCTATTTTGTTCCAAATTCTGAAGCTCTATTTCTAATTTGGTGTATATTCAGATTGCAAAAAAAATATTGTCCTAGGAGTATTCATGTGCCAAAAACACCACAAAACAAAACAAAACAAAAAAAAAAACAGGTGCTGTTGGAGGAGCATATGTTCATCCATGTATTTAACCCAGGTACAACCTAGTCTGTTCTCTAACCAATAATGTGCAGTTTGGTTGATTTTGCTGCACTTAGGGAAAGCAGATGTGTTTCCTCAGGCAACAGTTTACTTTTCTTCTGAAAGAGTCCTGTGTGGGCAACAGTTCGGACATGTTATGCTGAGGTACACACTGAGAGGTTAATGCTCCGTAGCTAATATTTTAGTGTTGTTTGCATATACCTAGATAAGTATTTCAGGGCAATGGCTTATTTATTTTATACTTACAGTAATGCAGTTATTTAGAAATATTTTGTTTCTTTTTCTGTTTAGCAATAGAAACAAAAACAATGAAGAATACTATATGAAATAGGTATTTTATTTTAAAAGTCACAAATTATATCATTCTAAATGTTTTCAAGTATATTAATTTTACTTCGTAGGCACAGAGGAAGGAAGAAGCAAGGATGAAATATACTTTTCAAGGACATAGCTTCATGATTTCTCAACAGAAGCTGGAATACAGTTATCTTTTAAAGGCTTTGAAATATCTCTAAGATGAAGAAAAGCAATATAACTTTTGGCCAGACTTTAAAGATAAAACTTTAAACACCCACTGTGCTCCATTTAAAATCATTCTCACATTCTCACTTAAGTCTTGAGTAATACAAAATTGGTCATTAAAAAGTTGGCCTTTATCCCAAGTAAAAATAAGAAAACTGAAAGAGTATAAACAATTTTAGGAATTAAAAAAAAAGAATGAACATTAATCAGAATCAACAACTCAAAATCCTAAAACATTTGTCAAAAAGTCAAGGGGCAAAAGAATTCTGAAAAGGCAATATTCTATATTTCTCAAAACAAGACTTATTAGTGCAGATAAACTTGAGGTTGATGTGTGATAATTTCAGTAAAGTGAATGAAGCGGACCACCAAGATTATCATACATGTGCATAATGAAAGAGAAAGAGAAATAATCCTAGTAGCTGAACTTGGAGAAAACAAAATACTTCTTAAAAAGCTCTAAGTAATATACTCAGAGAAATTGAAGGTAACATTACTCATATAAAACGTAAGAAGCAGGTTGTGAATAAGAAATAGTAAGGGAGAAAAAAGAACCATTAAAAATAAAGCTGTTGATAATTCCTTTATGCATGAAATGTAAAAAATAAGCCAATAAGTATACAGGAAGATAGATAGATAATTGATTGACATGTAACCCAGAGAAATGTCCCTAATTCTTTTAAAAGTGCTAAATGTAGACCAAAATCTCTAAGAGTCTATTGATAAAAACAAAACAAACAACCAAAAATAAGCCATTGTAGACACTAGAAGAGTGTTTCTTTAAGTGTGGTATGTGGGCTACTTGTAGCAGAAACTATGGGATATTTTAAAAATAAACACAAATTCCCAGTCTGGGAAAACACTCCATACATCAGAATTTCTATAAGTATAGCTAAGACAGATGCAATCTAAAAAGGGTGCTTAGGAAAGCTTAAGGTTAATACAGTTGCTACTATATTAAAGCCATTTAAAATATTCAAAATTTAAATAACTTTCAGACATTTTAATACTTTTCTAAATTTTAGAAACACTTTAAAAAACTATATATAAAACTACCTACATAACAATAGTTATATATCTATCATCTACCTATCTAAATCTTGCCACTGTAAAGAAAAGCTTTTTTATTTCCTTATTACACTCACTTTCTATGAAAATATTTGTCTTATTTGAATTATTTGCTAACCTTATTTCATTACACCAGATTTTAAAATTCAGGAAGCTTATTTAATTAGGAGCTATTTTAGTGCTGGCTCATGGTGTACTCATTAAGTGTTGTTGTTTTTTAAATTAAGAATCTAGTTGTTTATTGTCCAACATAGCATTCTCTAGCAACATGTGTTTATTGAACACTTGAAATGTTGCTAATATGAATTTCTAAGAATTATAAAAAAGGTAAAATATCTCAATAATTACATATTGAAATGAGTTGTTTAAGGATGGCATACAAAAAAAATACCACACAAACAAACAAAAATAAAACCCAACCCAAAAAAAAAACATTTTTTAGTACGAGTTCTTCCAAGTATCATTAATTAATTTTTCATATTTTCTCTAAATTACCTTTTAATGTTGTATTAGAGTCTGCTCTAAAGTTGTAGATTTTATATTTTTGTTTCCTAATCAGAAAAAGCTTCTCATTAAGAATTAAGTCCCTAGAGTTTGAAGAAACAGATTTCCAAGAGACACATGTGAGATGATTAGGGAATGAGGAGCATCTAAAAGTTTACCTTTGTATTCACCCTTTCTTGTCTCAAAAGTACAAACAACAAATGGGGATTCTATTAGGGTTTTAATTAATTTCTATTTCTAACCAAGGAACCTGTGAAAAGTCTCCTTGCCTAATAGGTTTTTTTTTGTTTGTTTGTATTTGTTTTCAAAGTTAGCTAAAATGAGGAAGTATTGGGCCAGCATTCTCATAGGAAAGCATCAGTATTTTAAAATTATTTCAAGTATAAAGAGAGGAACATGATCTCCTTTGGGAAAAAAAGATACTGGGAAAAATATGTATGATATTGGTTTATTTTATCACATATATTTATTTGTACTTTTAATACAAACATAGATATTTCTTTTATTTTTTTCAATGAAATATCAAATTTCATAAATTGTAGGTGAAAAACAGATATATTTTTTAATTGTAATCTTACCTTATAATAGACAAATATGCAAATTGACCGCACCTTCACTATGCCCAAGACACGCCCACCAACCAAGCCACGCCCACCAACCACGCCCACCAGGAAACCGTTGCAGGGACGTTGGGGTGTGGAGCCTGCTCGGATCACAGGCAACGACCAGGGGGTCGGCTCCTACGATCCGTAGCAGGGACGCTGGGGGGCTTTCCCAGCCTTGGGCACCAGCGGGGGAGCCTGCATGGATCGCAGGAAACCACTGGGGGTCGGCTCCTGCGATCCTTAGCAGGGATGTTGGGTGCGGCGAACCCAAGGCCACCGCCCGGGGCCAAGCCCCAATCCTGAAAGAAGGCAGAAGGCGGTGGCCACAGCCAAGGCCTGGGTCCCTGGTGCCGGCAGAAAACTGGTGCAGGCAGCCAGGTGAATGAAGGTCTATTGCACGAATCTTCGTGCAAACGGGCTACTAGTGTAATAATATTGATTGATCACTATTTTTCCTCCCATTAAGTTTCCCAAATCCATTCAATTCATTTTATTTTTGCATAATTTCAATCAGAAAACACTGAATACATAATATTTACCACAATTTATAATCATGTATGCATGAACATACATGATTTCTAAATATTCAAATTCAGATTGGTATTAATAGATTTTCATAATGACATTAATTTTCAGCATATATCAGAACAGGAAAAGCGGGTCTACAGGCTGTTCTGATCAACTAACATCAGATACCAATGCTGAATTTCATTTATAATTATATCCTTAATAGACAGGAATATATAACTATGAAACTAAATAAAATTTATCTTCCTGTGAAGCCATTTATCATTTTTTCAACTTAATATTAAAAAATAATTTTTAACTTAATTTATTCTCTCTCTCTCTCTCTTTCACTTATTTTTAATCAATAAGTGTGATGGACAATTACTTGTTATTTGAACAGTCTTTCACCACTGCCCTTTTAACTGCATTAGTATTTTTTTGAAGAATTCTGACACTAGTACCTTTTGGAAGAAAGGTTATTTTAATTATAAACAAAGACAATGCAAAAATATCCAATTGTTACTAGAATAACTAGAATAGAATTTAGAGAAAATATTGTTGAAGAAACAAAGATGATACATGTGGTCCATCTATAACCACAGTAGTTTTGGAAATACGTGTATAAAGCAGAGATATGAATCCAAGTATAATAATGCCACAGTATTGTTTTTGAAAAGTTTCTTAAAAAATAATTGCAGCATTATCATTGTACATTTCCAAGAGTACAACGGGGCCTTATTTCTATGGGAAATGTCTTGCATGATTTGTAATTTTTCTTTTGTTTTGTTTTAATGATTAAGTGAACTCTCTCAATTCTTAACAACTTTCCAGTTTTCAACTTTTAATACTAATTCATGACGCTTGATGATTCACTTTATAGTAAATATTAACAATTGCTGCGCACGCAGCAACGTGCGTGGCTCCCTTCCCCCCCACCCCACCCCCATCTGCCTGCTTCCTGCTTTCTGATTGGCCGGCGCCTCTGGAACCAAAGCCAGTTTGAAACTTGGCGGTTAGATCTCCGGTGGGACAGGGCAGAGGCAGACCAGAGAAGGGACGTTGCTGAGGCAGAATCATGCAAGAACAGGTGAAGGGAATTCCTGTCAGAGTGGCCCTGCGATGTCGCCCTCTGGTCCCCAGAGAGATCAGTGAAGGCTGCCAGATGTGCCTTTCCTTCATACCCGGGGAACCACAGGTGGTGGTCGGTACTGACAAATCCTTCACCTACGATTTTGTGTTTGACCCCTCTACTGAGCAGGAAGAAGTCTTTACTACAGCAGTAGCACCCCTCATAAAAGGCATATTTAAAGGATACAATGCAACTATCCTGGCCTATGGACAGACTGGCTCAGGGAAAACCTATTCCATGGGCGGTGTATACACGGCAGAGCAAGGGAATGAACCAACAGTTGGGGTCATTCCTAGGGTAATACAACTGCTCTTCAAAGAAACTGAAAAGAAGAGCGACTTTGAATTTACTCTGAAAGTCTCATATTTAGAGATTTACAATGAAGAAATCGTGGATCTTCTATGCCCATCTCGTGAGAAAGCCTCTCAAATAAATATACGAGAGGATCCTAAGGGAGGCATAAAGATCATGGGACTCACTGAGAAGACTATTTTAGTTGCCCCGGATATGATTTCCTATTTGGAGCAGGGCAACAACTATAGGACTGTGGCCTCCACAGCCATGAACTCCCAGTCATCCCGGTCTCATGCCATCTTTACAATCTCCATGGAGCAAAGAAAGAAAAGTGACAAGAATAGCAGCTTCCACTCCAAGCTGCACCTCGTAGATCTTGCTGGATCAGAAAGACAGAAAAAAACCAAGGCTGAAGGGGATCGGCTAAAAGAGGGTATTAATATTAACCGAGGCCTCCTATGCTTGGGAAATGTAATCAGTGCCCTTGGAGATGACAAAAAGGGTGGCTTTGTGCCCTATAGAGATTCCAAGTTGACTCGACTGCTTCAAGATTCCCTCGGAGGTAACAGCCACACTCTTATGATAGCCTGTGTCAGTCCTGCGGACTCCAACCTAGAAGAAACATTAAATACCCTTCGCTATGCTGACAGAGCAAGAAGAATAAAAAACAAACCTGTTGTTAACATTGACCCCCAGAGAGCTGAACTTAATCATCTGAAGCAACAAGTACGACAGCTACAGGTCTTATTGCTACAAGCCCGTGGCGGTAACTTGCCTGGATCTATAAATGTGGAACCGCCAGAGAATCTACAGTCTCTGATGGAGAAGAATCATTCCCTGATAGAGAAGAATGAAAAATTAAGTCATGGTCTGAGTGAGGCAGCTGGTCAGACCGCCCAGATGTTGGAGAGGATCATTTTGACAGAACAAGCAAATGAAAGAATGAATGCCAAACTCGAAGAGCTCAGGCAGCATGCGGCTTGCAAAGTGGATCTGCAAAAGCTGGTGGGGACTTCCGAAAACCAGGAATTAAAAGAAGACGTAGAGATGATTCGTAACCTGCAGCAACTGATTATCCAGATATCGGACGACACTGTGTCTTGCATGGCCGCAGCCATTGGGACTGCAGTGGAACCAGAAGCCCAGGTGGAAAGCGGTTCACAGACCAGCAGGTCTTCTGATGGCTTCTCCACTCCACATGCTCTGCGTCAAGCTCAGATGTCTAAGGAGCTGGTTGAGTTGAATAAAGCCCTTGCACTGAAAGAGGCCCTGGCCAGGAAGATGACTCAGGATGGCAGCCAACTTCAGCCCATTCAGTGGCAGTACCAGGAAAGCATCAAAAATCTAGAGTTGGAAGCCATCAACCTGCAAAAGGAAAAGGAAGAATTGCTGCTTGAACTTCAGACAACAAAGAAGCATGCCAACCAAGCCAAGTTGGGTGAGCGCCGCCACAGACGGCTACAGGAGCTAGAGTGTCAAATAGCTGATCTGAAGAAGAAACTGAGTGAACAGTCCAAACTTCTGAAGCTGAAGGAATCCACAGAGCACACCATCTCCAAGCTGAACCAGGACATACAGGCGATGAAAAACCAGCGGGTCCAGTTAATGCGTCGGATGAAAGAGGATGCTGAGAAGTTTAGACAGTGGAAGCAACAAAAAGACAAAGAAGTAATCCAATTAAAAGAGCGAGACCGAAAAAGGCAATATGAGATGCTCAAACTGGAAAGAAACTTCCAGAGACAGTCTAATGTGCTTAGACGTAAAACTGAGGAGGCAGCAGCTGCCAACAAGAGGCTCAAGGATGCTCTCCAAAAGCAACGGGAGATCTCAGATAGGAGGAAAGAAAGCAAGAGCCAAGGGGGGGAAGAAGGCACTGCAGCCCGAGTGAAGTGTTGGCTTGGAAATGAAATTGAAGTTATGGTCAGTACTGAGGAAGCCAAATTCCACCTGAATGACCTTCTTGAAGACAGAAAGATCCTGGCTCAGGATCTGGCTCAACTCAAAGAACAAAGGGAATCTGGGGAGAATCCACCTCCTAAACTCCAGAGGCACACAGTCTTACTTGCTGAACGGCAGGGCCAAGTTTCTGAGTCAGAAGATCCCACTACTAAGCAGATTGAGAGCCTGGAGACCGAAATGGAGCTCCGGAGTGCCCAGATTGCCGACCTGCAGCAGAAGCTGCTGGATGCAGAAAGCGAAGACAGGCCAAGGCATCGCTGGGAGAATATTGCTTCCGTTCGGGAAGCCAAGTGTGCCGTGAAATTTTTAATCGGAGAGCTGGTCTCCTCCAAACTACAGGTTGGCAAGCTTGAAAGCATCCTGAAACAGAACAAGGCCCGCTGTGCTGACATGCAGAAGATGCTGCTTGAGGAACGCCATCATTTTGCTGAAATGGAGGCAGACTTGCAGGCAGAGCTGTTCAGAGCGGAGCAGCAGCACCAAGAGAAGGTGCTGTATCTTCTGGGCCAGCTGCAGCGAAGCCAAATGGCAGAGAAGCAGCTCGAGCTGTCAGGCAGGGAAAAGGAGCACCAGCCGTGGAGCACACGGCCGTGTCAGGAAGAACTGGAGGAGAAGCAAGAAGGGTGTGTGCAAAACCAGCAGCTTCTCCGAGAGAATGAAATCATGAAGCAAGTAGCCAGAAAACAGAAACCTCATCTTCTGAAGGATGCCCTTCCATCCCCAGGCTCTCCTTTCGAATATATCCCACCTAAGCCAAGACCTTCCCGCTTTAAAGAAAAGTTCCTGGAGCAAAGCATGGATGTCGAGGTTCTAAAATACTGTTCAGAGCATTCTGTGAGTGAGCCCGAGGATGGTGAAATTGATGCTGGGGATGATGAGGAATGGAAACCAACAAAATTATTTAAGATGTCCAAGAGGACCATCCAAGGATGCTCCTGCAAGGGCTGGTGTGGGAATAAGCATTGTGGTTGCAGGAGACAGACGTCGGACTGTGGGGTGGACTGTAGCTGTGACCCCACAAAGTGTAGGAACCGTCAGCAAGACAAAGATAGCTTGGACACTGTTGAGCGGACCCAGGATTCCGAAGGCTCCTTCACACTGGAGGATCCCACAGAGGTGACCCCAGGATTGAGCTTCTTCAGCCCTGTCTGTGCCACTCCGAACAGCAGAATGCTGGAGGAGCTGTGTGAGGTGAAGCAGGTTCTGTGGAAGACCACTCTGGCCACCTCCTCCCCTGGCCTCCCTGAGCTGAAACATGTAGCCGCAGATTCCCAGGGAAATAAAGCTCCAGGGAGGAAAAGGAAACGAGCTCTGACCAGCAACGTCAGCTTCTTCCCAGGCTGCTCCCCAATGGAAGAAGAGGCCCCCTGAACTGGGCTCGTCATCTCTGCCCCAGTCTGGCTTGGAAGATGCCAGAGGGGATTTCTAATGACTCCTTTAGAATTAAGGTTTCTTGCTGTTGAAAAGGGGGCAGCATGTTGCTGAAAGATTAGGAACTTGAGTTGGATGTCAGCCCTCAGCCTCCAGGCCTGCAGCCCCGGACAGTGGTCCCCAGAAGGGTGCTAAGCCACCTGCTGGAGAGAGAACCAGCTGCCCTTGCTGCTGACTTCAGGAGCCAGTCCCCAGTTCAGTGGAGCTCCCTGTGATTTGCCAGCAGTAAGGTTGTCTCCCAAGGGGAAGGAGGCCAGGGCTGTCTTATCTCAGGTTTGTCTCAGCTGAACGCCGGAGCCTGGCCTGGGCAGGAGGCCTGGCACCAGTGGTTCACTCCACAGGAATGGGGTCTCTGTGGTGCTGAGGTAAATAAAGTCTTTTAAAATGTTAATGTTTTAATTATATAAATAAATAAATAACGCTGAAAAAATGCCAGCAATTATATGGAGACCAAACAGAAACTGGATGTCCAATAGCTACTTGACTAAAGAAATGTTGTTGAAAATAAAAGGCATTGAAAGAACAGCTTAACATCCCATTACCCAGGTACAAGTAAAAATAAACTAATTTGTGTTTTAAAACTAATGTCTAACTTGTTATGATTTCAGTTTAAACAGAAACAACAGCCTTGATTTTGCTTCTTAGTAGGATAGAGAAAGTCTATGACTTTTATTCCCAACCTTCACTACAAAACAAACCAGACTATAATATCATATTATTTTCTTATGAGAGAGTTGAAGATTTAATAAACTTAAATTAATTAAAATATAGAGAAAGCCAAGAAATTTCTAGAAAAGAAGGTAGTCAAACTGCTTTTGTCCCGATCAAAGAGGCATGAGGAGAAGGGATCTGCAATACATATTAGTAATAATAAAAAACACCTTTAAAATAAACTGTAGCATCCCTATGTAAACTGCTGTAACAGATGAAATATACCAGGAACTCCAGTCAGAGAGTTTGTACCCATCCTCTGTTCTTCCCAAAGATCATCTCTGCTTGGGAATAGTATAAAGAAAGCTGAGCTCAACAGGGAACTGAGAGAATATCCACAGCATTGAGTAAAGCCGTGTGTGTGGGGGTGGGGGGTCGGGGGGGAGGGAGCAGGGCCAGAGAGGGGAAAGAAATTTCTCCCACAAATTCATGGACTTTCCTGAGAGCAAGCCAATGGCTATTGGCTGCTGGGTTTTGATGGTACAAGAGAAGACCTGAAAAAAAAATCACTTTGAAGCTTTCTGCATTCACACTGAGTATAAAGCAGAGGTCCTTCAAATGTTGGATATAGGGTAGCAGGGCTGAGAGAGTTAATGCCAGGATTAAAATTAGAGTGTGCAAAAAATCCACAACACCCCCCACCCCCAAATTGGCAGCCATGCTATAAAGCACAGAGAAATATCCATGATTCAGAAAACTAGCTGCTAGGCTGGAGAGGAAAATATATTCCAGAGTGTTTCTAGGACTCAGTATCAAGCCAGGCTAACCATGAAAGACACACCCCACCTTAAAACTTTGAACCACATGAGGAACATATGCTGTGCTGTAGTTGAAGTTAAGGGACCAGCTACATAGCTTACATTCAGTTCCATTCAGATTAGTAGGCTTAGAGAAGCAGAGTTGTTTCCTGTTATAAGTATTATTTATCTCCATTTATACTGTTCTGTAACACACATTATCTGGCATTTGAAGAAGATGAGGTAACTCATGGTCAAGAGAAAGAAAGTTTAATGAAAGCAGATAAAGAGATAAAATGTAGGGACTATCAAAAAGAACTTCAAAATAATTATGACAAATATGTTAAAAGATTAGTGCATAAATAACATCAGCAGAGATAAAATTGTGTAAAATTGAGCCAATTGAAATGTTAGGAAAATATGTGATATCAGAGGTGCTGATTTTAAGATGTTAAAAGTTTATTTCACACAACAGAGAAAATAATCATTAACATGAAGGTAGGTCAATAGAAATTATAACAAGTTAAACAAAGAGAAAAATAGTTTAAGATGAAACAGGGTAACTAATCCATAGAAAAATGCCATACAGTCTGTAATGTTTTTAGGGAAGAGAAAGTGGGCCAGAAGTGTGAATTTTATAAAACTGATAATAGAGACTAACCCAAAGATATGGAAATATTAATGTGTTCAAACTTGATATGAAAAAAAGAAAAAAAATAGAAATACACTGAAGTACATCAGATGTGAACTGCTGAAAATGAAAATTAAAGTAGCTTAAAAACAGCCAGAGAATAAAAAACACATTGCATGCAGTGGGTAAAAGGATATAAGTGACAGCTGTTTTCCCATCACAAACAATGAAAGACAGGAGATAATAGGACACTATCTTGAAAGTGCTATAAGAATAAAACTGTGATCTAAGAATCGAGTTTGAGAGCAAATATAGCTGTCAAAAATGAAGCACTATTTAGAGGGAAATTTATAGATTTAAATGTATCTATCATAAAAGAAAAGTATAAAATAAATTATTTTAGCTTTTACCTTAGAACACTAGATAACAAGAAACAAATCGATCCTAGTTAGGTAGAAAAAAATTAGTGAATAAAAATAAGAGTGGCAGTTCCATTCTTAATTTTTTTGGGGGAAACTCCATACTATTTTCCATAGTGGCTGCATTCCCACCAGCAGTGCACTAGGGTTCCCTTTACTCCACATCCTCACCAGCACTTGTCATTTGTTGATTTGTTGATGGTAGCCATTCTGGCAGGTGTGATACCTCATTGTCATTTTAATTGGCATCTCTCTGATTAGTGACTTTGAGCATTTTTTTCATATGTCTCTTGGCTATATGTATGTCCTCTTTGGAGGAGTATCTTAGGTCATTTGCCCATTTTTTATTTGATTGTTTGTCTTCCTTTTGTTAATATGAGTTCTTTACATATTTTGGAAATTAACCCAGTGATCCCACTCTAGGAATATATCCTAAGAATTCTGAAACACCAATCAGAAAGAATATATGCACCTCTATGATCATATCAGTACTATTTACAATAGCTAAGATCTGGAAATAGCCGAAATGTCCATAAATAAATGAGTGGATTAAAAAGCTGTGGCATATTTACACAATGGAATACTATGCAGCTATATGGAAGAAGGATTTCTTACTCTTGAGACAGCATGGAGGGTCCTAGAGAGTGTTATGCTAAGCTATATAAGCTTGTCAGAGAAAAACAAATATGCCATGATCTCACTCATATGTGGAATTTAATGAACAAAATAAACTTGAACAAAACAAATCCAGAGACATTGAATCATGGAGCAGATTGATGAATCTCAGAGAGAAGGGGTGGGGGTGGGCAGGAAGAGATTAACCAAAGAATTAATATGCATACTAGTGGCCCGGTGCATGAAATTTGTGTATGGGGGGGGGGGCAGAAGGGTGTCCCTCAGCCCGGCCTGCACCCTCTCCAATCTGGGACCCTTCAGGGAATAACCACAGTTGGACATCCCTCTCACAATCCAGAACTGCTGGCTCCTAACCACTCTCCTGCCTGCCTGATTGCCCCTAACTTCTTCTGCCTGCCAGCCTGATTGTCCCTAACTGCTCCCCTGCTGGCTTGATTGCCCCTAACCATCTCTGCCTCGGCCCCGCATCCAGGACCCAGGATTCCCTCCTCCAGCCAATCACAGGCACCCGGGATCCGGGCTTTCCTCCCTCTGGTCAGCCATAGGCGCCCAGACCGGCTGCAGTTGCAGGGGATGGTGGGCAGGTGGCTTTGCCTGGGCTGCAGCCTCAAGTGCTGGCAGCCCAGGACCACGGGGTTAGAGAAGCAGAGTTGTTTCTCCATCTGCCAGGCTGTAGCCAGCCGCAGTTGCTGGCACCTGGACTGCAGGTGGGCGGCTTCTCCATCTTCCCTGGGATGCAGTGTGGGTGACTTCTTCGGCTGTCTGCGGCCTGGGATCATGGGGCAGGTGGCTTCTTCATCTCTCAGGCTGCAGCCAGCCTCAGGCACTGGGGCCCAGTTTCTCTGTCTCCCCAGGATGTGGGGCAGGGTGGACGTGAGGCTTCTGTTGCTGTCTTTGGCCTGGGATCACAGGGCAGGCGGATTCTTCATCTCCCGGGCTGCAGCCAGCCTCAGGCACTGGTGCCTGACTTCTCTGACCCCACAGGCCCAGAGCGGCAGGGGGGGGCGGGGCTGCTGCCATGTTTTTCAGGTTAATTTGCATACTCACTCTGATTGGCTGGTAGTATAGCAGAGTGATGGTAATTTGCATTTTTCTCTTTTATTAGTGTAGATATGCATAATCGATGACACAGACAATAGTGTGATGAAGGCCTGGGGTACGGGGTGAGGTTTGGAGAGGCTCAATGGGGAAAAATAGGGGACATCTGTAATACTTTCAATAAGATAAATTAAAAAAAAAAAGAACAGTGGATATCAATGAAATGTGCAAATAATAGGGAAGAACATAGAAATAAATAGACCCCTCAAAAGATTTAATAAGATTGATTATCTCCTTACAAAAGTAGTCAAGAATAAAAGTTACAGAAAACAAAATGACAGATATAAAAAGAAGGAAAGAGAAGAAATCACTACCAATGATATACACATTAAGAAAGTAGTAAGATAGTTTAAAAACTTTATGGCAATAAGTTTATTGATTTAGATGAAATTCACAGATATCTGGATAACCACACTTATCAAAACTGATACAAAAAAGAAGTAATTTAAATAGCTGATTAGGTCATCCAGATATTATCCTACCTAATAAAATGGTAATATGTAAATTACCATCACTCTGCTACGCCCATGATTGGGCCAGCGGGAGGCGCAGGGGGCGGGACTCAGGGTGGCAGGGGTAGCCGATTGGGCCAGCATCTGCACCATGGCTGTGCTGTGGAACAGAAGGGGCCTCTGGGGCAGCGAGCTCACGTCCCGCCAAGGACCATCAAAAGCGGGGGAGCTGGGTGGCTGTCTGCTCAGGCACCAGGCCTTTCGGAAGCCTCCGCTGTGCCGGAGGCTTCCGAAAGGCCTGGTGCACCAGCAGACAGGCACCCAGCTCCCCCGGAGATTGAAAGCAAAAGCGTGTAGGGGACCCTAGTTGTTAGATAATTATTAGTAGAAAATTATTACTCAGAAACCACTACTATTTGTTGTTAGATAATTATTAGTAGAAAATTATTACTCAGAAACCACTACTATTTGTTGTTAGATAATTATTAGTAGAAAATTATTATTCAGAAACCACTACTATTTGTCTTTTGTCCACATCATTTCCAAGTGGCATATATCTCCTAGTTACAAGGGATTTTAATGATACCTTAGCGTTAGTATCTTTATATTATGACTATTTATTTATTTCAAGTAAATTATCAACAATATGCATTGTCTTAACCTTCATTTCATTGATTTATTAAGCTCAAATTTATTGAGCACCTGTTTCATTCCAGGATGGAAATTCTGTGCTAAGCAAGATAAATACAATTCCTGCTCCCAAGGAGCTTATATTCTAGGATGGATAAGGTAGATAATAAATAAATCTAAAGGAGCCATAAATATGTTACCTAGAATATAAAATAATGTTTGTTATAGAAAATAACCTGGGACCACATAATATAATATGATGAGGTTTGGATGAAAACTCAGGAGTTTGTTACCTCTTTCCACATTAAGTTGGAAGTTTTGCCATACCAGTAAATGGTATATCAAGTAAGCAATTGGATGCACATGCTTAGAACTCATGGAGTGGAAAATTAGTAGTAGAAAGCACATATAGTTGAACCTTGAACAACACAGAAGTTAGGTGTTCCCATCCCCAAGCAGTTGGGAATCCACATATAACTTTTGACTTCTCGAAAAGTTAAGTTGTCTCTTTGTACTGGGGATTGATTCCAGGACCCCCTGCAGATACCAAATTCTGAGCATTCTTAAGTCTCCTATATGAAGTGGCAAATATAAATACATACAATAAGCCCCTCACATCTGAAGACTTCTAATCAATGCCCAAAAACAGTACAGTATCCATTGAAATTAATTCGCATATAAGTGGGCCCACACAGTTCAAACCCTTATTGTTCAAGTGTCTTAATGTATTATACCCAGGTGACAATGTCAAGGAAAGAATACTAGTACATAGAAGATTTCCTACAACCAAGCCCTAGCATGTCAACATTTAGGGATCTAACAGAGAAAGAAAATCAGGCAATGAAAAATGAAATGTGGAAAGAGGACCAGTGTGGTGGTTCAGGTCAGACCATTTCAAATAGCTTCTGAAAAGTCCATCTAGCCAGTTCTGTGTACAATTACAGAAAGATAGAAATTTACTATTATCCATTTACATAAGTAGCAAATAGCATTACAACAACTTGAAAGATTTAATATCTATTTGACACTAAAAAATAATTTCATTCCTAGAATGTGTCTCATGACAATTGTGTATAACGCTGGCTTTCAGTTATTATTTTTCATAATATTACTTTACCTAATAGAGTTTTTCTGAATAGAATTTTCTTGCTTTTGACTTTCTTATGACTCTACGATCAGCAAAGTTCTCTTATTATAACAGTCATGCATATTCAAAATGCTCATGCATATTTAAGAACTACAGATCTTTTTTTGCTTACACTAAAGAATTTCAAATATAATAAAGATTGATCTTTCTCTTGTCACCCTTCTTTGAATGTCACTTGGTGTCAGTTATGTTTACATAAACCTTATCAGTTATATAATACAGTTTCAAGGCATGTTAATCACAGGTCAATTATGACAGGTTTTATGATTAAATATATATAACTCAATTTCCTTTCTCAATGCTGAGAAAAATGTGTTAGCAGAGAAAACACATTTGATTAGCTTTTGTTCTGCACCAATTTGTGATTAATTTTAAGATACTTTATTCTTTCAGAACTCATCTGGCATTTTCTGCTATGTTGTATTTTCTACTTCAGATGGCAGAAGTTATGTTTTGAAGATAGAAATTAATGCCCCTCATGGCTCACTATAGAATCAAAGCCTTCATAACTGTATGTTTTCCCTAAAAAGTTTGAGTAAGGCATTCCTCAATATAAGTATACTTGCCTCCTTTCTTGATACTACATCTATCATATCTGTTTTTAGGGTTTGATATTTGCTGAAGTGATATTATGGACAATTGTGTCCCCCTGCAAAAATCCATGCGTTGAAACCCTAGCCCCTCAAGGTGACTGTATTTGGAGAGGCTTTAAACAGGTGATTACAGTTAAATAAAGTCATGAAAGTCAGGCCCTAATTCCATAGGACTGGTATCCTTATAAGAAGAGGAAGAGATACCAGAGATCCCCCTCTCTCTCTGATGTGTGCATAGAGAAGTCATGTCAGACACAGTAAGAAGGTGGCAATCTGTAAGCCATAAAGAGAGTCCTCACCAGAAATGAATCTGCAGGCACCCTTGATCTGGAACTTCTGACCTGCAGACATGTGGTGTAATAAATTTCTGTCACTTAAGCTACCCAGTCTGTGATATTTTGTCGTGGCAGTCCAAGCAGACCGACACAGGAAAATACACGGTGACCCGATGACTGGGGTCAAGTCTGTTCAAGTATAGGAGATGCAGATGCTTTGTTTCAATATTTTTTCTACTAAGTTCTCTCTCATTTTCTAAATCAAACTTCAAAACTCTACTGAAAAATACTTTTATAAAAAGGTGATTGCAATATTATAATTGTGGTTTTTGACACGAATCTATTACATTTATTCATTTTGTTTTATAGTTTTCAGACATCTGTCTAGTTTTGTCATAAATAAATTAGTGATGTTCTGCGGGGAGGCATGGGACAAGAGTTGGCTAAAGGTGGCTGCCCATGCCTCGACTTTTCCAAACAAGTCTGAACCCCCGTGTGCTTACTAAAATCTTTATGCTTAGTCTTCAGACGTCCTTGCTTAAAGGACACTGCAGATGCATATGTCTTCTTAAGGATACTTACCCTGATGATAGTATCTAATAGTTAATTTTAGTTCAAGTTGTTGTTACAATAAAAGCCTAAGGAGGCAGGTGGACAGGGCTGTTTGGTTTCTCAAGCCAAGCAGTCCCTTAGCCCTCTCTTTCACAGAAACGTGTGTCAGAGTAATCATTCATCTATCGCTCAGGGTCTGCTGGTCAGCCCCAGCAATGTTCTTTTAAATGAACATTGTTCACTTATTGTTTTATCCAATTTTATATTTCACTTTAAAAAGTAGACTTTATTTTGAATAATTTTTAGTAATTTCAAAGGAAATCACTAAATTACTGTGTTTTAGGAGAAATATTTTCATTTATAATATTTTTTTAAAGTTTTTTTTTATTTTTTTTCCTCTCTGAAAATAAATCCAAATGAGAAATTTCCAATGTGTTTGGGCAATAATAACATGCTAGGAAAATGATAAACTTTATGACTTGGAGATAAGTCAATATTGATAAATTCAGCAACACATAGATGTCGAAGAAAATAAAGCAGTATAAAATACTTGAACTATCAACCCATGGTAAGCAGTTGTACATAAGTTATCAACAATAGTGGGTTTAGGGTACCACAGAGATGAAGGATTGAGCATTTGTTAAAGTGATTGTAGCACTTAGTCATATAGCGTCAATGGTGATTACCAACATTTATTGGGTAGTCTGGACACTTCTGCTGCCTTAGAGATCATACACAGTAAAGTACAAATATAATGTCTTAAATTAATAAACATGATTAAAATTTAGAAAGCTTACAAAGCCCCTTAGACAATTTTAAAGTAATTCCTTATCTGATATAGCTCTAAAGGTCAGATGTGGCTGAAATGAAGCCTAGAATATGAATGCAATGCCTGCAGAGTAGAAGCAACAAATATAACAATTTGACAGGTATCTTATGTGAAAGAAAGGGCAGTGATAGGGAGCCTATCCCTGCAAAATGGAACTTTCAAATAGAAACAGACAACTTTGATAATGTTGGAATGTCTAATATGTCAGGAACATTATTGAGAGTAGAAACATCTCCCAATGCCATCCCCTCAAGTATCTGAAAGACCTTGGGTTTGTTCATTGCTTCCCACTGCCCCCAAGCTCATAAGGAGAGGTGAATCCCCATCTACTCCTGTGTAAGAATTTATCTAGGAGCAGATAGATTATACTTCAAGAATTTGAAGGTTTGACAACTTTCACTGGCAGGAATCTAAGGATGAAAGGCAAAGAAGAAGAATTGAGTTTAAGATGATTATTAACATAAGTATATTCCCCTAGGACTCAAAGCTTATTATATTGAATTAGTTGTGTGGTTATAATAGTCTTTAGGATTCTTCAAAAGATAGATGATGAATAAGTTTAAAACTAACATAAAGGAAAGAGCTTCCTCATGCTTAACGAGCTTATAATCAACTTCAAATAAAGCACTGATCATGGGGCAAAGTTAAATCTCTATGCTATTATGTATGGAACATGCACACATTTATTACTCAAATAAACTCCAAAGATTCATCAAGCTTTTCCAATTATAGTCTAATATTTAATATGCATTGACATCAATCAGGTATCTAACTTTAATTTTCTAATTGAATTAATGTCATGATGTATTGAAAGGGAAGAAATGATGTACTCTTTAAATATCATGACTCCTCAGGCACAAATGCATCAAATTTCCTCTTTAATTGTAAATACAACTTACAATAGATATTGCCTATTGCAGGGATGACTCCGTTCTCTAAGCTTGAAGTGATATTTAATTAATCAAACAGCTAGAAAATAAAGGATACTAACAATCTATTGTGTAGGCAGAAATTTATTAGTCTGCTGCTTCACTATCCACTAATTTTAAACAATCAAAGACAAAACAAAACATTCAGTTTTTCCAGTATTATTATTCCAGTATTATCACAGAGTTTTGACCTTTGGTTATAGGATGCATAGGTTTTAATTTATCTGTGTAGAATGAGACAGCCTACATTTTATGGAGTTGGATACAAACCTTTTACCTCTAAAGGGGAGGGATTTGGAGTTCTTTTATAACATTTTTGAGGGCAGATATAATTAGCACTGATGATAACCAATGACAACTCTATTTACCTGATTTAAGGTGACTGTGATGGGGACATCTTTCTTCATGCATTATTAGCAACATTAACAAGTCCCCTAGAAAAATTCTGAACTAAGTATTTTCAACTGCAGCTTTGCATCATAACATTTTCAGTTTATTATAATAATGTGCAACATCTTCCTGATTAAGGAGAATATGGATTTTTTTTACAACTCCCATGAAAAAATAATGAACACTAAAATTTTATTTCCAAAATTTCCCCCCACAAATAAAACTGACAATAAATCATACTACAATAAGTTGGATTCCTTTTAAAATACTCTGTATGAAATGCAAATTTTAAAAATCCTGTCTGAATCAAAGCACAGGTTTATTAATTCAAACAAAAGAAAAACTGCTCACCCATGCATAACTAATTACTCTCTGAACTTTAGAGAGTATTCTATGTCATTAGATAAGTAACAAAGGAAGTTGTTAAAGTTACAACTAGAATGAACATAAAATATTAAAAAAGTAAGTAAAGTTTATGTATGAACAGATATATTTTAGATTATATGACTATTTTTGTTGAAAACAGTAAATGTTTTCTCACATGGTAATTAGCACTATGAATTTCATCCACATTTCTCAATTTCATGAGCTTTATTTACATGCCCAGATTTTTTCTCAATAGCAATTAAGATATAGACTTTGTCACAAATTCCCCTTCTGTGCCTGGCCTGGCGACTGTTGTCTCCTCTCCTGACCCCACCAAGGCCTTTGGGCCCAGGCTGGGACAGGGAACTGGGGGTGGGTGGCAGTAGCCGCGGCCCCTTTCCCAGGGGGGCTGAGGGCCAGCTCCCTTTTTGGGGGCCAGTGGCCAACCTCCCGTGGTCCCTCTCCCATCCAGCCAACCATTCACGGTCCACTCCCAGCCCGTGCACCAATTTGTGCACTGGGCCTCTAGTTATTCTATATTCAGCAAACTAATATTGCCAAGTACAAAACTTATCAGGTTGATTTTCCCCAAGTCTTCTACAGGTATTCTCATGATTCCTTCTCTAACCTTGAATGTGAGCCAGCATATGGCTTGGTGTTGACTGTCATTTGTCAATTTTCCTTGGGCAAAATTAATCCTTTTTTTAATCTTTTATGAGTCCTTGAAAAAAATGACTCCTTCCTTTTAATCTACAATTCACTTTCCTAAAACACTATTCTATAGCATCTTTCTCTAGTGATGAGATCATAAATAAATAAAGGAAGTGAGGAGGTAGGAGTTCACAACTATGGACAGAGAAACTAAAGCCTTCCAAGGCATTGGTAAGAGTCCATATTTTTTTGCTGTCTAGTGGGGACATCTGTTATTATGGTTATTATTTATTATTATTTAAATAAACATCATACATTCTCATGACATATTCACAATAAAGAATGCAAAAATATAAGAAATATAAAAACAGATATGCATATACTCCTCAGTATGTTTCATAAGAAAATTTAAACCTTGAGTTATTTCTTCCTTCTATGTGTATTTGAGAGTTAAAAGAAATATGGTTTGTATAGCTCTGACCTTTACTGTGTGACTAAGACGAATCACTTTTATCTCTGAGTTTTATGTTCTCTCTAAATATAATGAAAAGCTTAGACTGTATGATGTTAAAAATCCCTTGATTTCAGATGAAAGCTGCTGACAGCCAGAGCTGCTGTGTTATAACCTACATGTAGGATTTCCAACTGACTGCAACAGTGATGAAATAGTTTTTATTCTCTAATAACAATCAATAGCAACAGTAAGAATTATGGGCAGATATTATAAAGCATCTTGATTTTCTGCACATAGTACTTTAGTGGAATATATTATTGAATGAAAAGAAGTAGGAAGTGGCAAAAAGCATTCAGTTATCATTGGATACAGAAACAATGGCAATGTACAATTTTGTATAATTGGATGTAGGTAGCATAAATGGATAAATCCTTCAGTTTAAAGCTACAGTTTACTCAAGTATAAAAATAATAGTTCTTTCCTAACATGACATATTTCTATTTTGATGATGATTAATATTTTCTATTTTTTAGCACTCAGTGATTCTTTAGAAAAATATAATTCTATATTCGATATCTATATTTTATTCAATCCTGTTCTTTTGCTTTGCTGTTATTTACATTAAGGAATGTTCCAGGTACTTTTTTGTGCATTGGGAATATCAATCTGAATAATACAAGGGTCTTATATTATTTTGTATTTTGTATATCTAAGTAATATTCTTTACTTAGATTTAAAAAATTAAAAAGAAAAATAGTAATATTCTGGGAGTATATGTCTAAAATTGTAGTAATCATTTTAGAAGAAATCTAAAGACAGTTAAAATAATTTAATTTTGCATGATAATTTGCATGTAATTTGCACATACACTCCATATACCATGAAACAGGAGAACAATGACTAAATAAAACAAGACAATGACAACAACAATAAAATAAAATCTTGAGGAGAGATATATTGCTATAAGAGATCTTAAATAAATAATAAGCAAAATTACTAATGCAGAATGTTAATAAGATATGGCAAAAATTTGAAAGAACGACCTAAATAATCCACAAAGAGGCAAAACCAAGGTGACTCAATCAGAGAGAAGTTTATTATTAGGAATAACAGACTTTATATGTCCTACATCATCAGCCTTTGTACTTAAAACAAGAGGAAAGAAAAACACACAGAGAAATCTACCTATATAGGTTGACATGAGAAGAGTACAAAAGTATCCTTGTAAAGTTTTATGGCATATTTCTACTACAGGCTGGAAACTATAGTAAAAGACACTTCAAATCCCTGGGCTCCTGATTTCAGTGGAAAAAAACAGGATCCCAGACAGGGGTGAATATTAGTGTTAACCTTCAGGCAAAAGGTAGGGATGATTGCCATACAGTGATGCTGGTGATCAGATCCCTTTTGTTTTCTTCAGAGGTTTGTGAAGATGGCTAACTCATCTCAGGGTCCCAGGGAAGTAAACAGATAGACAGTCTATTAAGGACTACACAAATCTCGTAAATAGAAGAATTCAAGGTCTACTGAGCATACTAAAGAAGACTTATTCATTTACATCCCAATCAAATAGTATTGAAGTCCACAAATATCATTATTTCCTTTGGTTCCATTTTCCTTTGCTGATGATCTCTTTATCATGGACATGGTAGCTTTTCTTTGAGCATATGAATGATCAGTGCAACCGCCAGTATGACCCCAGAAAATCACTATACAAGTTCACGGGAACTTCATTAAAAGTTTGGCTGTGGTTTTGTTGTTGTTGTTTTCACAAGTATGGATGCATTGTACTGTTTTCCTTCCCACTTAACCTGAATTCAAATAGCCTGGTATAGAACTCAAAGTACAGGCTCTGCAACTATAAATCACCTAACATATGCAAATTACACATTTGTTTAAAAACTTGGGTGTTCAGTTAAGGATGCTAAATCATCTTTTTCATCCAAAGCTATTTGGCTTAATTATAAACTTGAGATGCACATATAAAACATTCCTACGCCCAAATCATTCAGCTCCAACATATACTTTTTTGGGCATCCTCTTAATTAAATCTGGCTTCTGAACATTAATTATGAGCTCTATGGAGATAGACCTGATTGAGGAAATGTAAAATATATGCATGCATGCTGGCCGTTTACTGTGAAAGTTATTTTCCTGCAAAAAAGAAATCCCAACTTCTAAGTAACTGTCACAAGAAAATTATACACATTTGTTATTATAGGATGCATAGAATTAAAGTGAAAATGAGCTGATATGATTATATAATCATATCCAGGAGACAACTATCTTCAAGTTGAATTTATTATAAAAAATCACTTTTAAACATTTTCAAAATGTAATATATTACTCATTTAAGAAGTGCTTTTATGAATTGCTATATATTTAAGTTTATGTACTTTGAGCATACCAATGCATTGAATTGAGACAATTAACTAGATAATAATAATATCATTGTCAAATCTGACCTAGTTTAAAAAGTCCTAGTTTAAAAATTAAACATTTCAAGTAAACATTTCACTTAATTTGAAGAAATGAAGTACGATGTGATGTGTCTGCCAGCAGGCCACCACCACCCCTATGGTGCTTCTACACAGTGATCAAGAAGCGATTCTTCCTCAAAACACTTTCTTTCCATATGTCAGAATTTTGTCAGATTATACTAATGTTGTAAAAAGAAGTTATTTTGTGCTTTCAGTTCGAAAATGGTTACAATATATATGCAAATTTACTCTATGACGCTAATGATGCTTCACAATGTGACAATCATTTCAGACAATTTTGGTTTGTTTCCTTTAGAAATATGTGCTATTTTATTTATTTAAAGAAAAGCTTTTCTTTACTTTATTTCATATTTGAACGTATTTTAAATTTTAATCATTAACTATCTCTTCTTTTATTTTTATATGTTGTTAATTTTTTAAGAAAATTTCTAACACGCTTTTAATACCTTAACATTTTCTTCTACATACAATTTTTACTTTTATACATTTTGAAATATAGTATACAATTTTTGGTTATCATTTTTTCCTAACAGTTGCTGAATTTAGTTTCAATTTCCTCATTAACTTGAATTATTTAGAAAAATTTTTTAAATTTCCATTTTGATTAATTTGTTTTCCCCATTGTGTGTGTCAGTGTGTGTGTGTGTGTGGGGGGGGGGCGCTGCATTATTTATGCTATATTTTCTTATTCTACAAAAATGTCATACTTTTCACAACAAATAATACAGACAATAAACCTTAAATTAGAAATACAAATAGAAAATCCCTATCAGGGAAAACAAAACACATACACACTTGCACACACACAAACACTTTATAATTCTAAAGTTCAACAAAATTGTTATAATTAAGTTTTAAATGTATCTTGTTTCCTGGCAGCTATGACAATAAGGAAAATATTGTCAATCATACATTGAAAAATACCAGATAGGAAATAAATCAAAGAGTGTAAAGTAACAAAAATGGAACTTTTCTTCATATGTAATCTGAAATAAAATTCTCATGTGTATCTGGACAATCTATTATGACATGTTTATAACCAATCTACGTAATTAGAGTATATTCTTAATAATATATATAGGAAGAATGGCATAAAAAGATCATGTAGTATTTTTTAGATATGTGTTTATTTTTTGTTTTTTTATTTTTTTATATTGTATTGATTTTTTACAGAGAGGAAGATAGAGGGATAGAGAGTTAGAAACATCGATGAGAGAGAAACATCGATCAGCTGCCTCCTGCACACCCCCCACTGGGGATGCACCCGCAACCAAGGTACATGCCCTTGCCTGGAATCGAACCTGGGACCCTTCAGTCCACAGGTCGACACTCTATCCACTGAGCCAAACCGGTTTCGGCATTAGATATGTGTTTAAGCTATTTATGTATGTGATGGTTATATATTCTACTTTTTGAATGTATCCGATTCTCATTCTTCTAGACACAGGTGACAGCCCCACTTCTTGACTCTCTGTGGTTGTCCAATAATGTGGACGGTTTAGTTAATGGTGGTTAAGTGTAAGGACCATGTGTTATTTAATTGCCCGTGTGGGTCCTCCACAGCAGTCTTGACTTGTCTTGGTTCAATGACAATGTTCAAGATGGTAGCGATTCCTTAGCTTGTGTACCAGAGTGAGAATAATTTAGAGCGGAACCTCTGGAGACATATAATGGACATAAAGCATGAAGAAGAAATAAAACTGATGCAGTTTAAAGTCTCTGAGATTGGGGAGCTGTTTATTACTCATCATAACCTAGCTTCGCATAGTGGATTTCAAAACTGAATTTATTCAAAGCACTTTTATCATGTACTAAAATGGTTAGAACAAATTATACTTTACTTGGTATCTTTTTGATCTGAAAATATATTTGAGTAGCACAAATTACATAAACATAAAATTTTCTCCAAATACCACTTCACATTTGACAAGAGGTGAAGAGATGACATTTCCAATTTGCTCTCTTATATAAGGGTCAGAAGCATAGGGGTCCTATAAAATAGAATATAATTCAAATGCTCCCAAACCCAGAATGAGTCTATTAGAGTTGTAGATCCGTTATGAAAGTGAAAAAGTTTGTCTTCCTAATAGAAAGTACAACTTCTCCATTTGTACACAAATTATCGCATGAGAACTTAGAATTTTTGTAAAAAAAACAACACTATGAAGTTGCTCCTCCCAATCAAAGTAATATATACTATCAGTTGATTCTTGTATATTAGAAATCTTTATCTGGCCCGGCCAGCATAGCTCAATGGTTGAGCATCGACCTATGAACCAGGAGGTTGCGGTTTGATTACTGGTCAGGGTACATGCCAGGGTTGTGGGCTTGATCCCCAGTGTGGGATGTGCAGGGAGCAATTGATCAATGGTTCTCTCTCATCACTGATGTTTCCATATCTCTCTCCCTCTCCCTTCCTCTCTGAAACCAATAAAAAAATATTTAAAGAAATCTTTATCTGCAATATTTACTGCTCAATTTTAAAAAGAAAAAATAAACTACAATTAAAAAAAATTTGCCATGAAGCTTGAAGGATAATTACCCTAAAGTTGGGAACACTGCCCTCACATCTCACATCTGTGCTTTTACAATTCTCTTTTTTGTTCTCTTCTGCTGTTCTCCTCTGGCTATGCAGAACCCAACGTTCAGTGGCAATACAGACAGGTCAGCCTCACTCAGAAGTTTCTTGATACTTAACTCCTTTTCAAGTATTTCTTCTTTTCTTTGCTTATTCTACAAAATGTAGATCTGAGCTCTTTCTCACATTTGAACACTCACTCACTGTAAGTATAAATTAATACTAAAACAAACAAACAGTGGACTTCCATGGTTGTATGTCTCCTTAGTATAAGAGCAATCCTTAAGAATTCACAGAAATTTCATGGTATAGAAAGGTGGTGCTTTCAGTATAGTTTAAATCACACCGTATATGTCAAAGCTTACTCCATCTATTAGTTAGAAATAGTAACTTCCTTAAAAAAAAACCGGTATAAATAAATTGGCTCCATTTCTTTATCAGAAGGGCATTTATTTGTCACATGAATATACATTAGTAGTAGTAGGAGTAGGAGTAATAGTAGTGTTGTGTCACCTTAATACAATTCAGAATTCCCCAAATTCTACGTATTTGGATTTTCATGAAGATTACATAAAAAAAAAAAATCTTAAATTTACAAAAGGCACCTTTTCAGTTACAAAACCCATTAAAACTAACAATAGTGTGTAAAAGATCAGTTAGTAGACATATGGCTAAAAGGTCAGTTTAAGCCAAACAACCATGTACAGACACAGGCACTACTTACAAACACAATATGTAATGGATCTACTTTGCCAAATCTATAGCCAAAACAATATTCTCTGGGAACATTGATTAGATCATCCACTTTGTGAGGCTCACAGTCTGTGTCATTATGTAGTCAAGTGTGTACGTATCAAATATGTCCCTGAACAAAAAGTTTGGCTAATATATAGGCTGTCCATTTATATTTGTGCTAGTCCAACTCCTATATTTGTTCTCAGATTCAAAAAAATTAAAAAAATATGTAAAGATACAGGAGACAAAAATTACAGATATGAATTATAAAGACAGTAGCTACAAGGGGAAGATTAATGAGGTTTGAGTAGGTGGGGAATTGAGAGAAGTAACAGCGTCAATGTAAAGTTGTCAAAAGTTACTGGAGAAGTGGACAGGTTGAAATGGGGCAAAATCAGAAAGGGTGAAACAAGAAACACTCATTGGTGGAAATAAATTACCCCAGACTACCCTGCTAGTCATTTTCCCCCAACGTACTCTTTATAAGCAGATAACTATTTGAGAGATTGAAAGCTGATAGTCATTAGTCAAAACCTCTAATTCAACGAACCTCCACGAATCACTTTGGGCCATCAAGCCAATTAAAGGTAAAGTAGAATCCAAGTATCTCAACACTACACCAATCTGCTTTTACTTCTGCCACACATAAACATGAGCAAAACAAAATTTTTAAAAAATAAAAATGATAGGATTTAGTGGTGATCAAACATCTGTTCAATGCATTTTCAATAAGACACATATTTTAAATTGTCAACCACTTCTGTTCCTAAATTGCATACTACAGTCTTGTCATGAATTTGCATACCTAACATGCCTATATTTGGATTAATCAATCAACAAAACTGTTCTTTTATAACCCACACAGCTTTCTAGAAAATTTATTATCACCTTCCACATTCTATTGCTACAGATGTATCTTGAGCTAGCACTTTCAATCCATTACTATTTTGTTCAAACTTATGAGTGAATTGGAATTGTTGGAGTATATAGCTAATTAGATTCAATAACCTAATTTTTAATAATACAATATATTTTATACTAGGTATGCATGTTAGGATCAATAATATATACTTCACTCTTAAATTAGTAATACTTTTAAATTTTGATTTAAATGCAGTGACTGTCAATTTGCTCACTGTTTTTAGAAATAAATTATTATACAGACATTAAAGTTTTAAAGTAACTGAAGCTGATCCACTTTAATTACCAATGCATGTTTCTATTTTTTCCATTTTTAATGGAATTTTCTTAGAATCCCTTCTCTATAACATTGTCTCCTTCAACAAAATAGTAAACACATTTTAAATGTTTTCTGAGGAATTCAGCTCATAATCATTTGCATTGTTGACCTTTAGAGATGAAAGACATTTAGTTTAATTCAACTCCCTCATTTTGTAAAACATGAACTGAGGCTCAGTAAGAGAGTCACCTTTGCAAGGTATTGGAAGACCTGGGGTCCTAACCCAGCTGCTGGGGCTGTTTCCTAACCACCTCATTGCTTGATTCCTTTCTGCACTTAATAGATGTGAAGGTGAGCACACGCTTTTGTCCATCTATTTACACTATGCTGCTAAGTACTATTGGACATTTTAGTCCTATGGTTGTATTTTCCTTAACTCCATGTCCAATGTTTGATTGCATTTTAAAACACTGTAGCCTAGAAGCCTCCATTTGAAGATAATAATAGGTTAGGAATGACAATCTAGATAAGAAAGCATTTTATAATTGAGTATAACCTAAGGGTAAGAAAATAGGGCTTGGATCACCTCTACACTAAGAGTCTCCTTTACAATAAAATATATGCTTTCTTGTCTACTTACTTTAGGACATAGTAGTTTCAAATTTTAGATTATGTTTCTTAATTCTGATATGGTCATTTTAGTGAATTGTGGAAAAATTTTGTCATGATGTTTTAAGTCAACTGTTAGGATAGATTTTCTATAATTCCTAATGCCCTTTCTAACTTCAATTTCAAATTTATTCTCGAACATATTAGTATCTAAATTTTTTAAAATACATTTTTTATTGATTTCAGAGAGGAAGGAAGAGGGAGAAAGAGATAGAAACATCAATGATGAGAAAGAATCATTAATTGCCTATCTCTTGCATGCCACCTATTAGGGGGTCAAGCCCACAGGTGCCCTGACTAGGAATTGAATTGTGACCTCCTGGTTCATATGTCGACATTCAACCACTGAGCAACACCAGCCGACAGTACCTAAATTTTTAAAAAATATAATTGTATTCAAACTGTAATTATCTAAAAGTTGTGTTAAAGTAAGAGATAGAGTTTGGATCTATTATAATAAAAGGCTAATATGCAAATCGACCGAACAGTAGAATGACCGGTCGCTATGATGCGCACTTGACCACCAGGGGGCAGATGCTCAACATGGGAGCTGCCCTCTGGTGGTCAGTGCACTCAGCCGGAAACCCTGAGCTGGGCTCATGGCTGGTGAGTGCAGCAGCAGAAGTCTCTCCCATCTCCACCGCAGTGCTATGGGAGCAGGCCTAAGCCATCAGTCGGACATCCCCCAAGGGCACCAGACTGCGAGAGGGTGCAACCTGGGCTGAGAGACCCCCCCCAAGTGCACAAATTCCATGCACCGGGCCTCTAGTATGTATATAATAATCAAGGGGCAGAGTCTTAGGGACATGCAATACCCACCCAATGTCTTACATTTTAAAGGTAATCTTTTTTTAAATATGTTTTTATTGATTTCAAAATGAGGGAGAGGGAGAGATAGAAACAACAATGTTAAACATCAATCAGCTGCCTCCTGCAAGCCTCCTATTAGGGATCAAAGCCCACAACCAGGCATGTGCCCTGACCTAATTTCTTCTGGTGCATGGGAAGATCTCAACCAAATGAGGCACACCCGCTGGGCTAAGGGTAATCTTTAAAAGAAAGTGTAAAGGAAAACAACAAGGTGTTTACCTTTATGTTTATATTTATATTTATAATTAGTCTGGAGTCATTTATATTCTAAATGACTCCAGACTAATTATGTTGAATTGTGAAAAAAGGCTAGGGCGATATTTCAGTTCACCAAGAGGTTAACAAGTCCTGGTGTCCTTTTTTATGGTCTATATGCAATCTCTACCATTCAAGCGTGTACCATTTCCCAAAGACTTTGAAACTAACTGACTCCTCTTAAGTGCCCAGGGAAGGAGAAACGTTTTCCTTTTCTGTGCATCATGAAAGGCTCCCACTCGCCAATGACTCCGTTCTTCATGTTTTGCTCCAGGCTTGCTTTCCTGTGGGGACCGGTGAGCTTTCCTCGTAGGAAAGCCAATGTCATTGGATGCTTTGCTTAGGGTTGTTTGAAAGTTGAAAACCTTTCTGAGAAATTGTTTGTACAATGATTGCCTATTTTCTGCTTGAGAGGTTTATAATCAAATTGTCTTTGGAAGGAAATTTTAGTGGAGATTCTTTGTACAGCTGATGTTCCAGGACATTTGCTAGCACATGTTAAAAATTGTTTTCTATCATAATTAACATTTATAATTTTTAGCACCCATATGGCTTAAAAATTGATACATTTAATTAAAAAGGAGGAATAAGGCATATAGGATTTTTATATCGAAGGTGAGAAGACTGTGGGTAAAATATTATTTTTAAAAGACAGAAACAATAAGCTCCAAAAGAAGCTTCCAGATGTAAACAGTTTGCCATAATATAAATAATATCTGCTGGAATCTGGCAAACACATTTGGAAAGGTCTAATGTATCTTGATACTGTATAACAGTCACAGTTAAGCACTTCAATAAACAAGGTAACTGGGATAAAAATCTTATTTTATTTTGTTTTGTACTTCCCAAATATCACCTAAAATAAAACTTTCTTAAACTATTCTTATTATCTATCAGTAGGTAATATATGAATGGCAATATCAACAATGATCTTTAGTATTCTCAAGGGGTAAAGATTACAGGAAATAATGAGTAACATTCTTTAGAAATAACGTAACGATAACAATACTGCCTCCTGCATGGAATTAACAAAGCTAATGTGGCACACGTGACCCAATAATAACTCTGAAAATGGAAACCGCCTTATATACCAGAATGTTTGCATCTTTTTCAAAAACCACAATCACTATTTTTTTTCATTATATCTGATCTTTGAATTGTTCTAGGATAGAGTAATTTAAATATAGAAATGGTTCCAGTTCAAAATATCAGGGTCATTCTAATACTTGGCTCAACTGCTTTATGTCATAAATACTTGCTCTAAATGACTGTCTAAAAAAGAAATAAATGGGGAGTATATGTGTAAATGTGGCTCTAAATCCATTCCAGAGGGTCCATTTCAGTCTAATCCATCTAAAATCAAAAATTGCTAAGAATATTAGTAGAATCATTATTTAAATATTATAAATTATGGATCATTCCCTAAGGTAGGGAACACATTATAAAGATAATGATAATAATGATATTGAATTTCAAGATAACATGAAATTTAAAAAAATATCTCTCAATTATCTATACTGCACAAAAAAAAGGAGTACAATATTTTTTGGTAATTTTTATGTACCAAGTGGCTTATAACGTTGTGTTATGTGCCCAGATAATAGTTTTGTTGAGCCCATTTTAATAAAAGAGATGAGAGAAACCTGAAATTATGATTTTAGAAAACCATGATTTTAAAAAGATCATGGTTTTAGGAAGGCATAAATTCCCTTTTTAACTACAGGATCACCCTCTGATTCTCTCCATTGTATTCCTAAACGTGAATTAAATTTCAGAAATCTGTCTACCACATGGTAGCAAAATATTGAGATTCGAGTTTAACACTTCCTCTATAACCAAAACCACCCAGTAGAAAATGAATTAAAGTATTGTCATAGTCTTCTCAATCTTCTTAAATCAATTAAATGAATTTCACAAAAATTAATAAGCTTCTAGCCAAGACAATAAAAAAGAGAGTGGACACAAATCACTAATAGTAGAAATGAAAGAGGGATATCACTAGAGATCCTGTGGACATTAAAAAGATAATAAAGGTCTACTATGGACAACTTTGTGCCCACAGATTTGATAAGCTAGATGAAAAGGACCAATTCCATAAAAAAAATTGACCAATATCACACAAGAAGAAATAGATCATCTAAATAGGCCTATATCAATTAAAGAAATTGAGTCAATAATTAACTTTCTAAAACAGAAAGCTCAGACAGAGAGGGTTTATTGGTGAATTCTACCAAACATTTAAGAAAGAAATTATACTAACTCTGGAATATCTTTCAGAGGGTAGAAGCAGAGGGATTTTTTCTAAACCATTCTATGAGGTCAGCATTACCCTAATATCAAAATTGGAAAACCACAATACAAGAAAAGTTAATTATAAACCAGTATCTCTCACAAACATACATGCAAATCTTCAACAAAATAATAGCAAATTCAATTAAATTATGTATAAAAATAATTATACACAATGATCAAGTGAGGTTTATTTCAGATATACAAAGCTGTTCCAACATTCAAAAACCAATTAATGCAATCTATCACACCAAGCTAAAAAAAAAAAAAAAAAAATCACATGATCATACCAAAAGAGCACAACACAATGCCAATAGAAATCAATAATATCTTCAAAGGACAACTTTACTTGTCCCAAAAGTGGTCACCCACATGAAACTGATCTTAAAACAGGAAAGCATTCTCATCTACTGTTTTGATTATTTTTTTTGTTAAAAAATACTTTTTCTGAAGTAGTGTTTCCTCAGATGCACTTCTATTATATGTTTTTTTCATCTAAAACACATGTCTGACAATTTCTTTAACATATTTTTAACATAACAACCTAAGTTAACATATTTTCTCCCAATCCATGTTGTTCCTGTGAAGGAAATCATGAGACATTTTATTTTGCCCTATAGCAGGCTTTGTTTTACAGTTTAAACATTTCAGGAATTTGTTTACAACTTTATTTTATGGTTAAGAATGGGAGGTGCGCCTAACATAAAGATAAGGAATTTATTATAAACATTTTGTCATATTTTATGGTTTCTATAACAGGATATATTAAGTAATCATCTTTTATTTTTGGTATGCTAAAAGTACTATCAATTTATTGCTCTTTTTGAAAATATATAATGATGTGAAACTAAATGGTCTCACTGGCCCTTGCGCTCAGATGATGTTTCTGTAGTACAGTATTAGGAGAGCTTAAAAATAGACATATTTTACAATATCAAAAGCTTCTGGAAATGTAATTTTTATTAGGTATACCTTTTGTTCATTAAGTTCTTGCTCTGCTTGGTGACTCTGTTATGGTTACTCATTTAAGATGTTTCCTGAGTGCTTTGATATTTTTTTCTTATGACATAAAGATCACAATAAAAATACATGTCACCATAATAGCGTATGGCAAGATATTTTTGCCAGGCAGTATGAACAATTTCTAAGTGCCATTATGTGATTAAGCAGTGAGGCACAACAGGTTATATTACATTGTGAAGTTCTGTAATAGGTGTTGAAATTGCCTCTCAACATCACACTCCGGTGTATCTCTGAAATTTTTACATGACAATTTCACAGGGTTATAAAAAGAAGAAGAACAAATGAAGTCATTAAAAAACATTTTTCTTAGGTAAATTTAAATGCATTCCATCACCCAGTGTGCAGTCATTAAAGTCTAATGCTTTTTCCTGGGAAAATATTTCATATAGATTTTTTTTCCACTTCCTTTACTGGGAACTCAAAATTTGTTAAATTTGACTTATTTAAATTTGGCTCCTATCTTGAAAAATAATGGAGGCAATTACCTTCAACTCAATTTTCAAGGTGCCAGTTTATCAATCATGGTAATAAGTGCTTGGGCTTCTTCATAACATATTTGACTCTGACTTTTTCATTTTTCCCAACCTTCAGATTGCCTCTCATACTTTGTGCAATCTTCTTTCCTGTCTCAGATGAGAGTGAGAAGGCCCTCCCCAGGGAATGACTGTGGAAGTTCAGGGGACAAAGAAGTATTCACAGGGTGAGAGAGCCCAAGATTATGTAAATGCATCCTATAAATACATTACCAATATAAAAAGTCAATTAATTAAACATTATAAGATTAAAACAAAGCCACCTAACATATTTAGTATGACTGATGTAAAAAGCAACTATTTTATTTTATTTTTTTAATTATTTTTTTTAACTGGGAGCTCATGGATACTCTGACTTTTAAAAAATATAGATATTTTTATTTACTTCAGAGAGGAAGGGAGAGAGAAAGAGATGGAATGAGAGAGAGAATAATTGATCGGCTGCTTCCTGCATGCCAAGCCTACAACCCACGCATGGACCCTGACCAGGAATCAACCCTTGACCTCCTGGTCCTAGGTCATGTTCAACCACAGAGCCACAATGGCTAGGATACTAACTATTTTAGAATTCACAGATTAAGTTGCTTGTGAGACTGAATGTGTATCAGGCACTAGAAAACAACCCCAAAGGAACTAATATATAAAAGTTAATACCATGACCAAAGTACCAGAAGTAGAATAGAAATAAAGAAATTACCTTTTGGTTGAACCTAATTTGTAAAATATAAAACTTAAAAGGAATTTTATGATTCAAAGAGTATAGCATGTATTTTTCTTTGACCCTTTTCTGAATGACATCATTTTGAATATTCTAAAAGTGACTTTGTCTTAATTAAAATAAGGTTTTAAAAAATGTGAAGTAGTATTCTCATTTGATGTATTTGCCTTTTCAGTTATTTTGATTTTACTTGTCAAAAAATTCTTCATGCAATTGCTTCCACTGCCATGCATTCTTTGATAGTTTGAATTTACTTTTAAGTATAAAACCTGAAACCATAAAACTCCTAGAAGAAAGCAGGCAATGCCACCACAATTCACTCAGTTGTTTAAACCAGGCACAGCAAACTACGGTCTTTTCCAGAAGTTTGCGGACCTCCAGTTTAAACTACTCCTCGATTTTCTCTCTCATTCATCTCTTATGTTTAGTCAATTTTTCATGAAACTTCTCAGTTATTAGAAACATTTAAGTCATATAACTCACACATCCCATCATGCCTGTTTTTCCTTTATCCTCACTACCACTATTGTTCAAGTCTTCATCACCTTCCCCCTTGATTGTTGTCAACTTTCCTAAATGGGTTTTTGGCTTCTATCTATTCTCTCCTATTCTTGGTACCAGCTGCTGCCCTTCTATTTCTAAATGCTAACAAGAGTATGACTACTTAGAATCCTTCATTGTCTTCCTGTGATTCACACTGTTAAATTATATGCCCTTAGTATGACACACAAAATCCTTCACAAACTGGCCTCGATAGTTTCTCCTGCTTCCCACTTCACTTTCATTTAATCGATTGATTTTAAATATAAAGGAAAGGAGAGATCGAGAGAGAGAAACATTGATTTGCGATTTCATTTGTTTATGCATTCATTGGTTGCTTGTTATATGGACCTTGACCAATGATCCAACCCACATGATTTTCTTGTATGTGCCTTGACCAGGGATCAAACCTGTAACCTTGGTGTTTGGGGCTCACACTCTAACCAACTGATCTGCCGGGCCAGGACCCCCACTTCTCTATTTGCCATGTGATCTCTGTCATGTTCCTACAGAACTATTTTGTCCATCAAATATTCTGTGATACATAATTTTCTTGGCTACGCATAATGAATTGTTTTGCCTTTAAATCAGTGAAGACATACAGAAAGTCTGAGAAAGACAACTAAAAAGAGAAATAAAGGATGACCATATTTACCTAGAAGATGGATTAGCAAAATGATAGGAAAAGAATAAAATTATATAATTCCCAAGACAAAGAAAATAGGAGAGAAGAAAGCACCAGACAAAAGATGAACACAATAACATGCTCTGTTACTAGCTCATTTTCAGAATTAGGGAGATCTAATTAAGTTTCTCATCTCAAGAAAAATTCGCCTAAAGATAATTGAGGAGAAAAACAGAAGTTAATGGTAATTTACCTCATGATCATACTAATATTCAATGTTTAATATATTTCTTTAATTTGGGCTTCCTCATATATTTGACAAATAAAAGAGTTGAGAGTAGAAGAAAATAGTATATCTTAGATTTCTGTTTATTATTGCCACTATATCCTTTTATCGAGCCTTCCCTAGAGTTCAGCAAATAGTGGACGCTTATTAATTACTCCTGAAATGTTTTTTTGGAGGGGAGGCAATATCTAAAATTCTGATCTCTCTAGAATTTAGATGCTTCCACAGAGCAATCACTGTATTTACATTGGTTTACATTATGAGAGTTCTCCTGAAAATAACCACCATTAGAACTATTTCAATATCACTTGACAACTTTCATTGTTCCTTCTCAGCTACATATAAACCACTATTAAATCACTTTCCTTCTAGAAAATTCCATACATTGATGGTAATTAGAATAGAGAAACCCATGGGTTTATTACTTTTAGTGTACCCTTTATATCTTATTAAATATAGACAAGCTGCCTTAATGTCATCACTTTGCAATTTGTTTTCAGGGTAAATAAGTATGGCAGGGACAAAAGTCTTTAGAAAATATTCTCTGTCGTTTCCATCTTTTATAGAGCTGCAGTTAGAGGCGTAGTTTGTGGAATTAATGTATCGCTAAACATTTTTATGATAAAGTGTAAATGTGTTTATGCTAATTTGTGTGCCAGCTTACAATTGCACTACATAGGCAACTCTGCATTCTCTAGAAACTGTCTATGGTAATCGGCTATAAAAACACTAATGGGAGGATCAGAATATTGGCTTAGTGGGACATTTGTCACTAATATGCAAACACACAATTCCAAAATTTGTAGGTGCAGGCAAAATGATAAATGTAGTAAATAATAAATCAAAGTTTTGTTTTAAAAGGCACAAAGGAGTAAAAAATACATGTTTTCAACATCAACATTTATATGTCTTAAAGAAGAATAAGATAACTTGAGAGATTAGATTTAAAGTCTTCAAGGAAAGAGCATTTGAACTCTAGAAGGAGCAATTATTTCAAATGTTCAAGAAGTCAGGATCTAAAATATAAAGTGCCACACAATTTAAAAATTATGAGAAAAGTCAGGGAATTAGCAAAAATAGCAACAAGAAAAACAGAATTTTAAGTCATTACAGCTGCATAGAACTTGGAAGTTGTTTGTTCTCAAAGGTGGGGGCAGGCACAGGCAAAAAGACAATAACACAGACACATTCAGTCATCAGTTGTAGTCACACTCATCTCTTGTTGCTATATATTTATTTTTATTATCCAAATATTAAAATAAAGTCCAAACTTTGGAAAAGAGTGACTATAATTTATCTTTTTTACTAAAAATGTAAACAAATGTTTTTTTTTAAATTTGTGAAGGTATACATCCTGAAGAATTTATTCTATTTAATGAGAAGAACATCTGAAGATATACATTAAAATGATGAGTTGGCTCTAATATCTTAATGTTTTATGCACTTTAAAACATTCAGGTTCCTTGGTTTATAATGTTGAAAATTCAATATATGAAACTTTAGGTCATGGAATTGTACATTTCAGTGAAATAAAACTTACTTTTTAATTATGCCTTATTTTACCATGGAATCACTAAGATGGAAATGTTATAGTCCTAAAAATTCATTTTCCCCTTTATCCAAACCAAGGGAGTGGCACTTTTTATTGAACTTGGTAGTTAAGTGTGGCCTTTCTTGACTATCATTGAAAACAAATGTATATAATTGGAGAGGTATGCCATACTCATGGTTTGGATGATTCAATATTATAAATGTTTCACCTCTGCAAAAAGTTGATGTACAGATTCAATGAAATTCTAATCCAAATCCAAATATTTTTTGTGAAAAATTTGTGACAAACTTCCTATCAATGAAATGTGAAGGGATATGATTTAAACCATTTCCAGGACTGGGTCTTAAGATTGTGTTCCTCCTAACCCGCTTCCTCATTGTACTAACTGGTATCTGGGCATGTGATTCAGTTTCAATTATGTACCCAATGACAATACTCTTAGTAGACAACAACATAGAATCAACCTGGAGCCCTGATTAACAATTGATTACAGAACCATCCTACATACATGAATTGCTTAACTTAAGACTGTTATATAAAATAATCCTCTTTTTTAAAAGTTATTCTTGCTTTAGATTACTGTGTTACATTAGTGTGGATTTGTCATTTTCTTGGTCCCTTGAAGTTAGTGTGACTTGCTCTGGCCAATGAAATGTGAGTGGGGATGAAATACTTTAAAAAAGAATGCTTTTAAGAGCCAGCTTTTTGGGTCATATTTTCTATATCACAAGAATGTCAATGTTCCAGGTAGAGTTTTATCTGTCTAATTAGTTTCTGGACTAAAGACAACATGGAGCAATGCCTAGGCCATTGATTCTGGTTACTTAGTATGTGAGCAAGAAATAAATCTTTGTTATTGTAAGCCACTGACATTTAAAGGCTGTTTGTTACTATAGCATATTGTGCCATCCCTTGACTAATTTAAGAAGTTTATCCTGGCCCTGTGGGTGTAGCTCAGTGGTTGAGCATCGACCTATGAACCAGGAGGTCACAGTTTGATTTCCCATCAGGGTAAATGCCTGGGTTGCAGGCTCAATCCCCAGTAGTGGGTGTGCAGGAGGCAGCGAATCAATGATTCTCTCTCATCATTGATGTTTCTATCTCTTCCTTTTCCTTCCTCTCTGAAATCAATTAAAGAAGCTTATCCTGAACCTCGATTGATACAACCTCTCTCAGCCATTTCATCCTGTAATCAAGCTATACTAAGTGAGTACAGTAATGCAATAAAATAAGAGGAAAATTTCAGTTACGGCTTATATATGGAGTATAAAAGAAGCAAATACAATACAAAATGCAAAATATCTTTCAGGATTTTTGGCAGGTGTACAAGAATATGTTTTGTACAGATTTAATGAAGGAAAGGAAAAAAGTAGCTCAATTCTACATAATTGATAATATTCAAAGGTATTTTATCTAAATAAGCAAGAAAGTAGAGTGAGGAGAGCTGAGATTTTAAGATAGAGTGCTGGTGAGCTTCTCATTTTAATTAGAAAGTACAGAGGAAGAGTTAGTAAGGCACATACAAAACTACATCCAAAAGGTTAGTGAGTAAGTACTGAGCCTAGGCAGAAAGGTTGAAGTGGGGAAGAATGGCTGTTTGCGGCACTAACATCAGGGTATTTAGAAGAGGGTATTGGAGATGCTTTTGAAGTGGTCCATAGACATCTTACTTGTGTGGCCTGAGACAAAAACAATTTAAAGTGAGCCTAGCAAAAACATATGGTAAATAACGAGAAAAGAACATACGCTCTACGTATTTAGAATCAAAATGAGAACGGTAAGTGAAAAGGGTAATTATGTCAAATAAGAGCATTTCAAGGATCACTGGAAATGCCTGAAAGCAGAAAGAAAACGACCGAGGTTGATTACAAAGAGGAAAGTGATGAAGTTTGAAGTAGCCACTACACATGTGAAAAAACATAGGAGCCAAAAGGTGAGTGAGGTGGGGCAAGCTGGGATTTCTGATAAAAAGTGCAGATAGGGAAAGACAGCAAGGAGTGGACCAGAATCGGGAAAAAGCCACCAATTTAGAATAAAGAAGAAGTAAAACTGATTTCATAGAAAATATCACTTGTTATTCATTAAATCCCCTTACTATTCTGCTTCCGTTTTATGAAATAATATTATAAACACTTTCTTCTTATTATAATTTGATTGCAAGTCAGCTAATTGTACAAATTTGCTTTATTTTTCTGCTTTATTTTTAACAACTTTATTTATGACATGCAACACACACAGAAAAACACACACATATGCATAAAATATCTATGTGCAGATTAATAGTTACAAGGTGATCTTCCATGTAAGCACCAGACTGGCCAATAACAGGACACTGACAGCTACTTCAAAACTCTTTTATGGCTCTTCCTGTTCACAACCTCCTCCATCCCTTCCCTAAAAGTAACTATTTTTCTGCATTGCATAGTAATAGTTACTAAAACTTTAAGACAGTTTTACCATAATAACTGCATCCCTAAACAATATAGGCAAGTTTTGGCAGCATTTAAACTTTGTATAAATAGAATCATTCAGTATAAAGTCTTTGGAGACATGTTTCTTTTACTCAGCATATGTTTGTATAATGCAATGATGCTAATGCACATCACTGTAGTTTACTCATTTCCTTACTGTATAATATCCTATTATATAAATATTCCATAATGCATCCACTTACATTGATGGAACTTTGCATTATTTCTATTTGGAGCTCTTACAAGTAACCCAGTAATGCACTTTTGCCCATGTATATTGGAGAATTCAAGCATGCACATTTAGGAGTAGAATTGCTAGATCATAGCGTGGTTACCTATTTATTTATTTATTATTTATTTATTTATTTATAAATCTTTATTGTTGAAAGTATTACATATGCCCCTTTTCCCCCCCATTAGCCCCCTCCAATGCTTATACCCCCCTACCCCCTGCCCCAGGCCTTCACCACCCTAGTGTCTGTTTCCATGGATTATGCATATATTCATACAAGGTCTTTGGTTGTTTACCTCCCACTCAGTCACCCTCCGCCACCTTCCCTCTGAGATTCCACACTGTTTACTAGATAACACCAGACTGGTTTTACACGCACATCGCATCGGCCAAAGGTAGAAAAGTTGTTTGTTCAAGGAATTTAAGGGAATACCTGTTCAATTAGATGGTAATAACCAAACCAAACAAAAACTTCAGTGGCGGCACATGGGAGGAAATATAGAAATTCTATAATTAACCCTAAATAGTTACTAAACAAATAAATAGCAAATGAAACAACAAACCATGGGGGAAAGGTAAGTTATATTGCCATAGTTTTTCCAAGATATCATTTTGAAAGTTGAGTTTTCAATGAAAAAAAAATAAGACAATGTAAATAAACAGAAAAATGTGGCCCATACTCACAAAAAAAGAAGTCATTGAAAACTGTCTTTAAGGACAGTTGGACTATGAAACAAGACATTAATTTTATTTGACTATATTAAATATTGTAAATATGTTTGAGCTAAAAGAAATATGTCTAAAAATTAAAAGAATGTATGATAAGAATGTCTCACCAAATAGAAAATACCAATAAAAAAGCATTTAAAATAGAACAAAATAGATATTCTGGAGTAATAAATATAATAACTTAAATAAAAAGAAATTACTAGAGTGGCTCAATAGCAGACCTGAGCTGTCAGAAGAAAGAATTAATTAACTCAAAGTTAATTTGAACAATTAGTTTAGTTGAGATACAATTTGAGAAACAGAATAAAAGAATAAAAAAGATATGAAGAGCCCTAGCCAGTGTGGCTCAGTAGATAGAGTGTCCACCGGCTGACTGAAGAGTCCCAGGTTCGATTCTGGTCAAGGGCATGTTCCTCATTTGCAGGCTCCATCCCTGGCCCTAGTCGGGCATTCTGTGAGAGGCGATCCATCAATCTATGTGTCAGGTTTCTCTTTCTCTGTCTCTCCCTCTCCCTTCCACTCTCTGTAAAAACCAATGGAAAAATATCCACGGGTGAGGATTAACAATAACAAAACATAATGAAGAAAAATAATCCATATGTTCCAGAGGTCATCAATTGTTGTGGGGTCGAAACCTTGAGTCAAAAATAAGACCACCGGAGGCTGCTAATTGATTAAAAAAAGCAGGCCAGGATTTATTGAAACTGGCCAGGACGGCCGCGAGGGCACCACACGCAGGTGGCCACCCTCACGACCACGCCGTCCCAGGTGTAGGCAGTCCTTTCAATGCGGACTTATCTTGCGAAAGCAGATTGTACAAAAGCAGAACTGAGCAGGGTTAATAATCTCTAAAGGTAGTCAACTCCTGGAGCCACTGAGTCAGTGGGAATCAATCTCCTGTGGTTCTGGTCCACAGGCACAGGAAAATTACCTTTGTGATGTGGTATGGATTAATGTGAGTTTCCAGGTCTTGATCTGGGGGCTGAGGTAACTACCCTATTGTTTAAGCAAGTAAGTGCGTGCAGGCACCAAAAGAGCAGGGATAAAATTTAAACAGCAATTTTTACCTGAGATGAATGTATGAATGTCCTTAAAGCCTTATTTCATTCCCTACTGGTCTTTTGGGAATGAATCTAAACCTTAGATTCATTATTCAGTTTTTACCTAAGTATGGTTGCTACCATACTTCACAATAAAATTAAGTGCTTCTGTTTCAACAAAAGTCATAGAAGCCAGAAGGCAATACATGGGACATTTTTGAAGTGCGGTGAGAGCCAGGGCAGTGTTGCTCAGTGGTTGAGCATCCACCTACTAACCAGGAGGCCATGGTTCAATTCCTGGTCAGAGCACATACCCAGATTGCAGGCTCAATTCCCAGTAGAGGGTGTGCAGGAGGCAGCGAATCAATGATTCTCTCTCATCACTGATGTTTCTCTCTCTCTCCTTCTCCTTCTCCCTCTCTCTCTGAAATCAATAAAAATAAAAAAGTGCTGTAAAAAAAAGTCTAATGACCATGACTCTGTAGTCTATATCTAATAAAACTACCCTTAAAAATTTAAGGAGAAATTAAGGCATGCCAAGATAAAAAAACAAAACAAAACAACAGAGAATTTATTTTCAGCAGACATGCCCTACAAGGGGTATTAAGTACTAGACAATAACTGAAATCCACATGAATAAATCGAGAGCACTGGTAAAGGTAACTACATAATATACACTGAGTGGCCAGATTATTATGATCTCTGAATGCATAATAATCTGGCCACTCAGTTTATATCCTATATAATAAAAGGCTAATATGCAAATTGTCCCCTTGGTCAGAAGTTCAACCAGCAGGCAGGCCAACCAACCACTCATGTCCCCTCCCCCTGGCCAGGCTGGCTGGACCCCACCCATGCACAAATTCATGCACCGGGCCCCTAATCCCCTAATATGTGTGTGTGTGTGTGTGTGTGTGTGTGTGTGTGTATACTGAGTGGCCAGATTATTATGTGTTTAGCATAATAATATGGCTACTCAGTGGTGTAGAAGACAACATGTTAATGTATTTTTGTTTGCAACTCTTTTTTTGTTACCTGATTTAAAAGACAGCTGCAAAAGCAATTATAAGCTTATAATATATAGAGTTGCAATTTGATTGACAATAACAGCACAAATAAGGGGGGGGGGAACAGAGCTACATTGGTACTAAGTTTCTGAAAGTATTAAAATTAAGTTGGTATTATTCCAAGATTCTTTTAAATTACAATGCATGCTAATTATAATCCAAGGGAAGTCACTAGGAAAAATACCTACAAAATATAGCATAAAAAACAATAATTGGAATAAAGTAATACCCAAACGTGATCTATTTTACATACCACAGCAATAATAGAGGAATAGAAAAACAAAAAGGTATGATATATAAAGAACAAATAACATAAAATTCTTTATCAGTAATTCAATTTTATATAAAAAGATTAAACACTATAATCAAAAAGTAGAGATTGGCAGGCTGAATTAAAAAGAAAAATGATCCAACTATCATCTTCTCTATGAGATAGAGTCTAGATTCAAAGGCACAAATAGACTGAAGGCTTAGAAAATGAATGCAAAAAGATATATCATGCAAACAGTAGCCAAAAATCATTGAAATAGCTATTAAAAAGTTTTCAAGGGAAAAAAGTGTTATAGAGGCAAAGGACATTTTGTGATGATAAAAGAATCACTCCAGCTGGAAGAGAAAAACATACATAAATATACAGATAAGTAACCAAAATATATGAAGAAAAAACTGACAGAACTTAAAGGGCAAATAATTCTACAATAATGGATTGAGGCTTCACTACACAATTTTGGTAATAAAAAGATCAACTGGGAACATCAAAAAGGCGATGGAAGGCCCGGCTGGCATGGCTCAGTGGTTGAGCATCGACCTATGAACCAGGCTGTCACAATTCAAGTTCGTGGTCAGGGCAGATGCCTGAGTTGTGGGCTACATCCCCAATGTGGGGCGTGCAGGAGGCAGCTGTTCAAAGATTCTCTCTCATCATTGATGTTTCTATCTCTCTATCCCTCTCCTTTCCTCTCTGAAATAAATAAGATACTTAAAAAAAAAGAGATGGAATATTGGAACAACACAACAAAACACACTA